>NW_004524605.1:531549-538340 GCF_000260255.1 Octodon degus | reverse complement strand
AAAAAAAAAAAAAAAAAAAGGTCAAGGCCAGCCTGAACTGCATGGTGAAACCTTGTCTCCAAAAGTAAAAATAAAAACCACATTAAACAAAGAATTTCAAGTAAAAAGCTGCACAATGATCCTTCTGACACTTTCGTGGAGGACAAGTCTGAGGCAGAGGAGACTGGAGAACAGATCAGGCTCAAGGGACACACCTACAAATGCCCAGAGAACAACCTGGGAGGGCCCAGTAGTCTCTCTAATGTGCAAAGGGGAAGCTGAGACTTGGCACACAGTAGGGAGCTGCCTAAATTCCCAGATAGTCCCAGTCTGTACTGATACATGCTTGACTATGATATTTATCTCCTTCTAACACACCACTCCACTAACTCCAATTTTATTTTCAAATCTATACATCAAGGGTCCAGTAGGTATCAGACTAGAAAAACACAAACCTTCTCATTTTATCCTATAGCTTTCCTCTACCAAAGTATTTTTCCTGCTGCTGATTTAGAGATGATTCAGTGACCCAGCTCAATTAATCCTTTAATCACACTAAACTTTCAGAATACCCAAGATGTGCACCTCTAAATGAATCTATGTTAAAGGCAGATTCTCAGACTCTCACTGTTAACCCTCTTTGTTTCCTAGAATTTTTATTGTCAACTTACTCTACTTTTCTACTTTGAATCTTAGGAACAAATGGCTTAGCATAACACTGTTAACTTTTCTTTTTTTTCTTTTTGCAGTACTAGGGATCAACTTCAGAGCTCTACCACTGAGCTGTATCTCCAGGCCAAACTCACTTTGATAACCAAGAACCTCACAGGGCCACCTTTCTGAGCAGCAGTACTTTAACTTCAGTATACACTGTGACTTGGTATCAACAAGCACGCACTTACCACTGCACATACTGTCTGACGATGACCCAATTTCCAGGCACCCTGGTCTGTTTCCAGGCTCTCCAGCCCTGGTTCCCAGCCATGGATAAGGTCTTCACACAGCTCCCTGGGCTGGCCACAGCAAAAGAAATAGCCCAGCCTCCATGCCTGTAACTTCAAACCACCCCACACTAGAGATGGGTCTACAAGAGAACTTGTATACAAATGCTTGGAGCAGTTTTGTTAACAGATCAAAACTGAAAACAATGTTCTTCAGTGGGTGGATGGTTAAACAGCTCTATGTCCATACTACAGGATACTGCTCAGCACTAAAAGAACCAATTACTAATACACATAACAGCTTAGGGGACCTCAAGGCATTGTATAGTTGGCCCTGCATATTCATAGACTCTGCATCTGTTAATTCAACCAATCACAGACAAAAAGCATTCAGGAAGACCCACAGGTCCAAGTTACACTTACACAGGCGTAACTAGGTATACACTGCATAGTAGGGTGCCTAAAGACATCCAAGTACTGTGCATGTCAACATTTTTTTTTAAAACCATTTTGTTAGAACAACTAACAAATGGCCCAGCATGGTGACACGTGCCTATAAACCCAGCAATCAGGAGGCTCAATCAAGAGGGTCCAAGTTCAAGCCCAGCTTGAGACTTAGCAAGACCTCATCTGAAAATAAATGAAAAGAGGGGTGTGGATGTAGCTTAGTGAAAAGGCCCTGGGTTTAGTCTCCAGGGCAGGGAAGGAAGGAAAGAAGAAAGGAAGGGAAACAAGCAAGCAAGCAAAGAAGGAAGAAAAGTGTTTGAGATCAATTCCTGATCCGATTTAAATGTTATATAACATGTATATTATACAAGTATCAAAATATAATTAATGGTACCTCATTAATGTGTGATTTTTATTCATTATGTACCAGTTTAAAAAAATTTAAATTAAAAGAAAAAAACATTTTGGGAAAATGTACTGCACAAATTCAGTACAAATGTAGTTTTTTCTCTATCATCTTAGGTGTTTATTTTGTATTAGGTGCTATGAATAACCTAGAGGTGATTTACAAGTACATGGGCAGAGGTACATGGAGACTATATGCACATACTGCCCCACCTGACAGAAGGGGCTTGAGCATCTGGGGGCTTCAGCACCTCTGTGGGGTCTTGGAACCTCACTGAGGGACAAGTGCGCTTGCTAAATATCTTAGATACTTTTCTTCTTGCTGAAACAAAATACCAAACGCCCAAAGTTAAGGAGGAAAGGTTTATTTGGCTCAGTTTGCAGAGGCTTCAGTTCATAGTAGGCAGGCTCCAAGGCAGGGTGGCACAGCAGAAGGGCATCACAGAGCAGGCAGGCGGCAGGCAGCAGGCAGCAGGCAGAAGGCAGCAGGCAGCAAGCAGCAAGTGTGTGGCAAGCAGCGACCCTCTTTCTGTCTCCTAACTTATACAGGCTTCCTGCCCTTTGGGTGGGTAGCACTTACACCCTGAATTCTAACATCATACCATGAATCGATCCCAGCATTTACACCCTTGATCCCAGCATAACACAGCCTAGATCCAGCCACCTCTGAAAAGCCCCAGGTCTGATCGCATGAGGCTTTGGCTTTGGTGGGACAGCCAGATATAAGCTATAACAGTAACAGTAAACAGTAAAAGCCAATTTCAAAAGGTCACATATTGTACAATCCCATATATTCTTGAAATGACAAAAGTGGAGAGATGTAAAACAGATTAGTAGCATTTATTCAAAGCAGGGGCTTTGAATGATGAGGGGCAAGGCAGTTCATATGACTA
Source organism: Octodon degus (assembly GCF_000260255.1). Classification (NCBI taxonomy): domain Eukaryota; kingdom Metazoa; phylum Chordata; class Mammalia; order Rodentia; family Octodontidae; genus Octodon; species Octodon degus. Next base: position 535,675 of record NW_004524605.1, on the reverse strand, counting down.
TAAAAGAGTAACGTGGGGAGATCTTTGGGCTGACAAAATAGTTTTGTACCTTGATTATAGTGGTGGTGGCAATACATGAACTCCACATGTGATAAAATGACATAAACTATACACACACACTGCACCAACCCTAATTTCCTGGCCTAACATCACAGTGTGGTTACAGTCTTGAAAGAAAACTGGGTGAAAGGTACATGGGATTCTGTAACTGCCTGTGGAGCTATAATTACTATACAATAAGGAAGTGAAAGAGAGACTTGTTGAAAATACATAGTGATAACCCCATTTTCCTGCTTGGATGTCTTTCACAGTGAGTTTCAGACTAAGATTCAAACCCTAGGCACAGCACAGAGCACATCAGGTCCTGACCCACTCTTGGGCACTGCCAGACCACCTGGGAGGAAAGGACACACCCGGCTACTGTACACCTGTAGGCCTCTGCCTGTGCATTTCCATCTGTCTGAATTACTTCCTGCTCTGCTGTCCTGGCCAAACTGCACTGTCCCTCAAAAGCTGGTTGCAGTACCTTCTTCTAGGTTTCCCTTTGTGCTAGGCATGTCCCCTTTTGGGGGCATCCCAATTTGTATTCCTCTTATTTTGCATTGCAAGTCTTTCTCTACCTCTAGCTTCCGAAGTGCAGAAAGTGACTTATTATTTAATCTCCCACTAATTACACAGGGGTGTCATGTCACTGTCTACTAAAAGCAAGTCTAAGCAGGAGAATAAATGTGATAGGGCAGTGAAGATCAGAACACTGGACTCAGCTTTTACTATCTGGATAATCTGGGGCAAGTGACTGCACCAATCTTGTTAAACAGGATGGGCACAGAATCTCAGGGCACCTCTCCACAGGACAGCATCATCCACCAGACATGGGTATATTTTGAACTAATCCAAGCCTCATCAAGATCCACCTATAAATTTTCAGGAAATAGGGCTGACCAGATAGCTCAGTGGATTAAAGCACCTGCCTAAGGTAGATGCAGGGAGCATGTTCAATCCCTGGCATGTGTTAGCAGCCCTGCCCCAGGGCTTGCTGAGACTAGACACAGTGGTGCATGCCTGTAATCCCAGCACTTGGGAGGCTGAAAACAGGAAGATCACTATGAGTCCAAACTGTAGTGAGACCCTGTAGACCCCGTACTAAATATATTAAATAATAATAATGATAATTTTCAGGAAATACACAGAAATACATTAAATCACATTGCAGAGATACAGGAACAATATAAGCTCTAACACTACAGGAACAACCCAATGGTTTTAACAAGTAAACTACAAGAAAAAAAAAGAAATAGGGGCTGGGGAGATGGCTCAGTGGAATAAGCGCTTCCCTGGCAAGCGCAAGGGCCTGAGTTCATTCCCTGGTTCCGCAAAAAAAAAAAAAAAAGAAAAGAAAAAGAAAAGAAAGAAACAGAGGGGGAATCTGAATTTAAACCTAAAAGACACACCAATCACAAAATATGAACTGTATCTGGACCTATCTTCAAACAAAGAAATTATAAAATTTATGAGACTAGAAATTTAAATACCGAGTGGTTATTTGATATTAAAGAATTACTGCTTTTTCAAGTTTTGAGCCCTTATATCTCAGAAATACACACTGAAAAATTCATGGATGAAATGATGATATTTAGGTTCTGCTTGAAAACAGTATGAGCAGAGTAAATGTGTAAGTGAATGAAGTCAGAGATGAAATGAGACTGGCCAGGGGCTAGTAACTATTGAAGGTGCATACAGTTCTACTTGTTTTTGTATATGTTCAAAACTCCCCACAGTAAACAATTACAGTAACAGTTTGATATTAAAACTAATTCACACAATCACAAAAGGCCAAATTATTAGGTATTATTCTTTAAATAAAAAAGTATTAATTATTCTTAAAGAAAATTAGGTAAGTTGGCACTTTCCTAACCAAATGTAAAAATAACTATACATCAGATAAAAAATGCTTGTGCTAAATGAATATCCTTAAGAAAAAAATCAGGTTTATTTTATATATCATGAAAACAACTGAATATTGATTTGTCTAGTACTTTTCTTTGTCCAATAATTAAGATTTTTATTTTAAATCAACAAATCTGAAGTAAACCTTCAAACACTTATTTACAGGACTGAGTGAAAATATTTTTAATCCATTAACAAATGATTATAAGTCTTGGCATCCTATGCCAGAAAAGGATTATTTTCAACCCTGCAGAATTCTTGAGGAAGAAAGAAAGTTAAATAAAAGATTGGCTGTTGTTCTTTCAGAACAAATTAAAAGCCAAAAACAATTCTCAGAGCTGAGAACCCAGAAGGATTGTTGCCTTGGGGAGATCTGGGTCCAATTCCACTTAACAGCTGCTTGCTATGAGCAGCCTGCTGAGATCCTGTGTGCCTCAGTTTCCTCCTCTGTTAAACAGGATTCAAACCACTACTCAGGTCTCCAGTGGCAATCAAATAAGTACCTGCCTGAAACCTGAGCAAAAAGGGCCTGGTTGTCCCAGCCCCAGGCTACTTTTCCAGCTCCTTACAACTCCCTCCTACAAGCCTGTCCCGGAGGCTGCCAATCCTGCAACCAAATCAAATGAGGTCTGCACGTGGCCATGCTTGAAGTACTTTAATGAACATTTTAATTACTTATTGCAAACATTTAAACATTGGGTGAGTACAAATTTGGAGTTGACTTTTAGAAAACTGCTTACTCGGGGCTGGTGAGATGGCTCAGTGGTCTAAAGCACCTACTTAGAACAAGCTTAGCAAAGCCCAGGGACCACGGTTCAATCCCCCAGCACCACATGCCAGCCAGCCCCGCCCCCTGGTGGGCTGAGCTGGCCACACACACACACACACACACACACACACACACACACACATAAATAAAAAAATTTAAAAGAAAACTGCTTACACCTGGCCTCAAGGACTGATCCTCAGCTCCACAATGGGCTAAGTTCCATGGCCCGCCTTGCCCTTTCACTGCTGTGTTTGTCCCTGCCTGGCAAACTTCTGGTCATCATTCAAGAACCAACAGCACCACCTATCACCTCTTCCACATTTCCATGGCCGATCCCTTCCACTACAAGAGGCACTAAGCCTGTCAGGGACCTGTCTGCACGCTGGCCTCTGCTGAACTGGGCACTCTGGGGGAACAGACCCTGTTGTCATCTCCTTTGTGTCCCTACGGGCCAGCATAAAGCATGACCTACATAATGTAGAATTCTCCTGAAAATGTGGGAGAAAATTAAGTTCATAAAAATGTAAGACTCGTATCATAACTTGTTCTCAGTCACCAAAGAGGTCAAGGACATTAAAATGTTTCACGAAATAACAAGTGTCCTCAGGTCACTTGCCAGAAGTCATGAAATGAACTGATAAAACAGACAACACGGAGCTGAGACATTCCTTTGCTCATCCATTGAATTGAATACTTACCGCGTGCCTCCTCAGTACTGAGAAATCAGTGGACAAGTCAGACAACTACCTGTTTCATTAAGCTACAAAAAACAGGCAAATAAAAAGAACAGTTTCAAATCAGAGTAGAAAGAAAATGAAACAAACATAATGAGAATGACTCAGGAAGGAAAGAGCATGGTCACACAGGCCTCACTCAGAAGGACGCATCTAACCAGGGGAAGGGCAAAGGAGCTGGCCTCGCAGAAATCCCGGGGACAGCTGCAAACACCCGCAGAGTGCAAAGGTCCTGGGGCACATGGGTCTGGCGTGCTCCAGGCCAGAGAGCACAGCCCTGGGTGCGCTGGGGTGGCACAGAAGGCGGCCAGGGCCGGCTCTACTTCGCCGGGCACTGAGTGTGCAATGACAAGGCACCGGAGAGCTGCGGGCGGTAGGAGGTTTCCTCCCACTCACCCCGGCGCGGGGCTGCGCCTCGCCCAGCGTTCTACAAGCGTGCACTGGGCCCCGTACAGTCCTCAACCCCAAGCCCTTCGGCATTTCCTCGCTTTCCTAGGGAAGCCGGGCGCAGCACGGCCGGAGCCCCGGCCAAGGTCGCGGGGGCCAGCCCCAGGCGCGCGAGCATCGGCTGGGGTGCAGCGGCGCGCCCCACAGCTGAGGAGCGCGAGGGAAGGCAGAAGGGGCCCACCCACGGCCCGCGAGGGGCGGCCGCGGGCCAGGCCGGGGCGCGGGCCGC
>NW_004524605.1:512550-531317 GCF_000260255.1 Octodon degus | reverse complement strand
CGCTCCCGGCTCCGCGGACCGGGCTCCGCCGCGCCCGCTCCACTCGGCTCCGCCCGCCGCCACTGCAGCCGCCCGGACCTGAGGGTCTCCGGGCGCTCCGACCCTTCCGGTCCGCTCCAGCCTTCCCACCGCAGCCGCCGCGGCGCTAGCCTGAGCGACCTGCAGGCTGGCCAATCCGCGCGCGGAGAGCCGGGCGGGCGCGGCCAATCGCCGCCGGGGACGGGCGGTAGCGGGGCGGGGCTGGACGGGCTGCGCCGGGCTGCGCTCCGGGTTCAGGTCTAACGCCGCGGGCGGGGAGAAGGGGGCGGCGGGTCCCGGCCGCGCGCGGGACCCAGCAGATTGGCTGCTGCGCTCCGGTGCGCAGAGCACGCGGCAGACCGCGGAAGCGAACGCCGCTCGGCCGCGTGCTGAGCCCGCCCCAGCCGGGTCAGGAATCTCGCTGAGGCCGCAGGTGCACCCCCGCGGCGGGGCGAGAGCCAGACCGGAGCGAGGAGGCCAGGGTCCTCAGTCCGGAGGCCTTAGTGCCGGAGAGGCTGAGGCGAAAGGAGGCCGGGGGAGGTCACGTGGGAGGAGGGGTGCGCGTAGGGACGGCCGGGTTCCTAGCCCCGACGGAAACTGGAGCGCGGGCTTTGGCTGCTCCGAGCTGGTGAGCACCTCTACACCTCCCGCCCCTTGTCGGGTCCCCGCAGGTCCTGGCAGAGGTTGCAGGAGCAGGGGTTTGGAATGTCGACACATCTGCGTTTGGATAGTGAAGCTGCAAGTGCGGCAAGGAGGCTGACACCTTGGGGAACGGCGCAGAAATTTGTGCCTGGGGCAGGGCTTCAGGGCTGGAGATGCTGGGGGCAGCGGTCGAAGGAGGGTGACTGGCAGTATGGATCCCAGGATGCCGGAGGCCTGGGAAAGACCCGGGTGGAGGGAAGGAGCAGAACCCGACAGCTGGGAGTCAGAGCCTAGATGGCGTGCAGGCCGGCAAGCCTGCGGCCTGAGTCCCGAGCCGAAGGCTGGCCCAGTCGGTGGAGTCAAGGAAGATTCTGCCGGGTTGTCTCTCTGTGGCCATCCCATCCTTAGCCACCAGAGGGCTTTTTGGAAGTCGGCTAGAGCTCATTGCTGAAAATGATAGCTTGGAAGTGGGGCCTGCCCAAGGAAGATCCAACTGCTGGGCTACTACCGGGCCCTGAACCTCCATCCAGCCTTACCTGCTGCCTTCCTTGGGTGCACAAGAGGAACCCTTAGGGTAACTAGCAAGAAGCCTGGCTGTCAGAGCTGTGGTTTCTCACCTATGCATGTGTGAGCGCTTCCCATTCATGAGCACTTCCCCCAAAAAATCACTGCTAGACTTACTTCCCACTGGTTCTATTCCAGGGACACAACTTTTCTCTGGTTTATAAATGATCATGCACCCTTATGGCCACAGGGTAGGGGTGGGAGCTGGCCGGTGCCTTGGCAGAGCACAAGAAATCCTGGTTGAGGTCTGCAAGTGAGAAGACCCTGTCCTAAGTGTGAGCCAGGTGGGACATGTATGTGGCTTACAACTGCCAGGTGAGTAAATGCATTTGAGGCCTGCACAGAGCAAATTCTCGGCTAAGGCTGGGAGCAGCAGAGAAGTGCTTGGCCTGTGACTGAGGCAGAAAGGTTCAGAAATGACCTATGTGGTGTGGTCTGAGAATCACAGGTTGCCTGGACTTGCTGAAGAGGGAAGGAGGGGACTGGTGTCTTAGCGGGGGGTTAACATTGCCAGCTGGTGATACAAGGATTGGCTTCAACACATTGATAAGCTTTCCTTACCTAAAGGTGTTTGGGGTTTTTTGTTTGTTTTTACTTATTTGCCAAGATTTAAAAAACGGGAGTCTTAGCTAAAAAATAAAAGTAAAAAACAAACAACAAACTTCCACTGTTGGCTTCTCTTTAATAGTTGGGTCTGGCAAGAAGGAGTATGCATTCCTGAAGGGCAGCTGCCCCTTTAGGTAAGGTCCCCAGTTTGCTCCTGCCGATCCTCACCTGCTCTAGCTTTGCTGCTTCTACCTGCTCCCCAGAGGGCATCACAGGTTGGCAGCCTGCCCGTGGGATAAGGACGGCTGCTGAAGTGCAGTAAGCAAGGAGCTCAGTGATGCAGTCAAGTGTTACTTCAGAAGGGCTGCTAGACCATGTAAGATTTGGGCACAAAGCTGATGGTATCATGTGCTGGTGATGCTGTGGAGCCATTGGAAGCCTTGTTCACAGCTGGTGGGAAAGAGCCCTATATCAGCTTTGCAAAGATTTTGTAAGGTTGCACATACTACAGTCATAGCAACAGCAAGCCTGTTCCGGGTATCTACCCAAGAGATAAAAATGTGAATGTTTGTAGCATCTTTATTCAAAATATTCAAAAACTAGAAACGTATTCATATGTCCATGATCCAGAGAATGGATAAACAAGCTGTAGTACATCCATATGGTGGGCTGCTACCTGCTGGCAAGTGCACAACATGCCTACATGGCAGAAATGATGCACAAAGTAACAGATGACAAACATGAGGTTCCCCTCTGTGATTCTGTTGTGTGCGATAGCCCAAATTTGATCATTGGTCATCAGAGGTCAACTTAGGGGAGGAGGTGCCTACCACAGATGATGGGGCAATTTTGAGTAGAAATGGTTAAACTCTTATTTTAATTGTGATAATGGCTGTATGGCTGTATATTGGTGAGAACTCAGGACTGTGACCCTTAAAGTATGTGAATTAAATTTATTTTTTTTAAATTTTTTATTTATTTATTTGTGTGTGTGTGTGTATGTGTGTGTGTGTGTGTGTGGCCAGCTCAGCCCACCAGGGGGCGCGGCTGGCTGACATGTGGTGCTGGGGGATTGAACCGCTGTCCCTGTGCTTTGCTAAGCTTGTTCCAAGTAGGTGCTTTAGACCACTGAGCCATCTCACCAGTCCCGTGAATTAAATTTAAATAAACTTGACAAGGAAGAAAGAAAACCAAGGGTTGAAATTGACAGGTCTTTGTGAGAGGGGCAGGGCATGGGGCAAGCAAGGCAGGTAGAGGAGTGGGAGGTAGCCGAAATCCTGGCTTGATTTCCAGAATGAGGCCCTCTGCCCTACTTTGCCCCCGTTCGCCCCCAGAGAAGTCTGTCCCAGCTGCTGCCTTCCTGCCCTTTCCTGGCTCTCACCTTCAGCACAGCAGCTTCTGGCTGTGAACCTGCTGTGTTGAAGGCTTCCTGCCCACCCCCACCCCCAAGCCTCGTCCCTGTCCTTTGGCTTCCTCTTAGCCACTACCCCCCTGGTTACTCAGCACCAGAGGATACACAATATCATGGCTCTGGGAGATACTGCCCACCTCCTGCCCATGCTGGCCTCTATCAGAGTGAAGAGAACCCAGGAGGCAGGAAGAGGGCTTCAGCCTCTTGTGCTGGCACTGGGGCCAGAGAGAAGGGCTTTTCCAGAGGCCAACTGCGTGTACTGCTGCAGGAGAATTACCCTCTATGAGCCCAGCTCCCAGCTACCTTTCACTGGCCTGGGTTCACATCTAACATTCTGCTTATCAGCTATGTCTTGGGGCAGGAGATTTGTACCGTAGTTCTTGGGACAGGTACTTAGTCCTGGCCTGTGATATTCTAGGAAGTCGGCAGGCAGCCTAGAGTGTAGACAGTGCCTGCAGCGATGGAGTCCTCCAGCTGGCCTCCTCCATACCATCCCTCACCTTGCCTTCATTTCCCTGCTCTCCTAACCCATTTCCCTTCTCCTCAGTCTTTACCAGGGCTAGAGATGTGCCAACATGCCCTTAAACCAAAAAGGACAAGTATTCCTCCATTTTTTTTTTGTGTCACTATGATGAAATCCTAAATATCCTATAAAGAAAAGAGGGATAGGACTGGGGGTGTAACCCAGTGATAAAGCCCTTGCCTAGCATGGGTGAGGCCCTGGGTTTGATCCCTAGCACCACAAAAAGTAACCCCCGCCTCCAGAGTCAGGGAGAAAAGGTTTACTTTGGCTCACTGTCCTATAAGTGCAAAGTGGAGGGGCTGTAGCTGATGCTGCCTTCTTGCTGGCCAAGTCCTGAGGTGATCCTGGGTAGCAGATGGTAAGAGACAAAAAGAACATGTGTGTCTCCCTGGCTTCTCATTAAAGCAGCCCGGATTCAGTCATGGGGCTACGCCTTAATGATCTTAATCACATCCCAGGCCCCACCTCTAAACACTGTGATCCAAATCCATTTTTAATGCAGCACCTCCTGGTGAGGATGGCTCTGTGGCCACTGACACCATGTCCACACCAAAGCAGGATATTTACTGGAATGCTTCTTTGATGTTACACCATGCTGACAGCAGGAGTGCAGCTGGCCTTGGGACAGGCCCAGAGCCTTCCTGTGGCTTCTCTGTGCCAGGTGCTCTCCCTGGGGGCAGCCTCCCATCTGCTCTTGCACCTTGGGGTGGGGATAGTGGCTTCTTGTCACAGGTTGAAGCTGAAAGTGCACAGTGGAGGACTCAGAGCCCTGAGGGTAGGACTGCTGCTCCTCTGCCAGTCAGCTGGCCTGGGTGCTAGGGCTCACTTGAAGATAGCTGGAGAATCAGCTGGCACAGGCAGAAGCCTAGGGGCTCATCTCTGGCCACCAAGGAAGAGAGGGTGTCTAAGCTGAGTGCCACATGGAAGCAGTGTTCTCAGTGGCTGTACAGTGGAGTGTGGAATGGCCCTCTGCTCTCTCCTCCGGGCATCTCCTAAAGCACCATCAGCTGGACTCTCACTGCCAGACATGGGACCAGAAAGCCCTTTTCTGGAAGTAGAAATAGTCCCAAGAAAAGGCCCAACATTATCCATAGTCCCTAGAGCACTCCCAGAGTTCCCCACTGAGAATCTTGGCATTACCAGGGTGCACCATATGCTCAGGACCACTGACCGGCCCACGTTGAATCTTAGTGGACAGCCCAAATCCACATGGCAAAGAAAGCTAAGGTCATCAGGCAGAGGACTGCATCTTAAAAGAAACCGAGACTGTGCATACAGAACAACATTCCAGAAGAAAAGGTGTATCATTTGTGACTTCAGAGAATGAAAAAACTTATGTTTTGGATATGAGACTCAGTCATTTGTTTTTTAGTACAGGGGCTACAGGGTCTCACTACATAGATTGGACTTGTAGTGATTCTCCTGTTTTCAGCCTCCCAAATGCTGGGATTACAGGCACGTGCCACCATGCCCAGTCTCAACTGCCCTCTCAGCATGCTCTGTGGGTGGGGCCGGCAGAGCACACTGGGGATCAAACCGTGGCCGCTGCGTCTGCCTAAGCAGGTGCTTTAGTCCACTGAGCTGTCAAGCCAGCCCTGTATTTTTATTTTTTATTTTTATTCTTTTGATACAGGGCCTCACCACCAGGGTCTGCACGGCATGTAGTACTGGGGGATTAAACTGAAGTCCTGCTGCTTGCCAGACAGCTGCTTAGACCACTGAGCTATCTCCCCAGCTCCGAGACTCAGTCACTTAAAAAATATTGAGTATGCACATGTATGTCCTTGCTGTCTAACTTGAGGTGGCCAAGAAACAATGACGTCAGCACAGTGAGCACTCCAAGAGCGCAGATCTTGACTTATAATGACATTCCCCAATAGAAACAACCAGAGGTCCCCGGATCCTGGAGTTTATTGTAGTACAGGTAAGGAAGTACTTACGAAACACAGTGACAGGGTTATGTCAGACACAGAAGCCAACTGAAAGCCTCCAGTAGCCAGAGCTAGAACCCTTTGAGCAGCTAAATAACGCAGACATAGGCTGAGTACCCTTATCATCGAGAGCCTCGGCGCTCTGCTCTGGGAGATGGTAACGGTCAATGTCACCGTGGTAAGGCTTGTTGCTAGTACGTGGCCATGATTTAAAGTGAGGGCGATGGTACTTTTCTTGTGGTCTCCCTCCTAAAAACCCATAATCCCATTTTAAACATGGGAAGGTGTCAGAGAAACCAACCAGGAATGCCACACAAAATACCTAACGGTGTACCTAACTTTGGTCAAGAGCAACCAAAATGAGGAAAGCCTGAGAAAGTCAGTGCCGAGAGGAGCCCAAGGAAATGACTGAGGCTCATCCAAGAACGTAGGATTTTTCACTCTGAAGTCACAAATGATACACCTTTTCTTCTGGAATGTTCTTCTGTATGCACTGTCTGTTTCTTTTAAGATGCAGTCCTCTGCTTGATGGCCTTAGCTTTCTTTGCCATGTGGATTTGGGCTGTCCACTAAGATTCACCGTGGGCCGGTCAGTGGTCCTGAGCATATGGTGCACCCTGGTAATGCCAAGATTCTCAGTGGGGAACTCTGGGAGTGCTCTAGGGACTATGGATAATGTTGGGCCTTTTCTTGGGACTATTTCTACTTCCAGAAAAGGGCTTTCTGGTCCCATGTCTGGCAGTGAGAGTCCAGCTGATGGTGCTTTAGGAGATGCCCGGAGGAGAGAGCAGAGGGCCATTCCACACTCCACTGTACAGCCACTGAGAACACTGCTTCTATGTGGCACTCAGCTTAGGTACCCTCTCTCCCTTGGTATCCCAGCACAGAAAATGTACGTTAGATAAAAACTAAATTATAGTATAGACTTTATTTTTTAAGTGTATTACATAATACTTCTATATTTAAAGCAAAGAGTACTTGGAAATTAAGTCATTTTGATAGAAATGAAAAATCTTAGTAATAGGTTGGTAGAGAAAACTGAAGTTTAACAAGTAGTAGATAACAAGATAGACAAAGGGAAGGATAAATACACAGGTGGATCCAGGGCTTCAGCTTGTAGCAGATATTCTAGAGAGGCAGAGAAACAGAGGAAGAACTCTGCAACAAAGTACTAAATGTTAGAAAATTCCACTGAACTGAAGGGCGTGAGTTACATGCCTGCAGTTAACTATAAATGACAGGAGACCCAATGTTTCACATTATGATGACTTAGAACACAAGGAACAAATAGGAGACTAAGAGGTCACCTATTAAAGACACATTAGAATGCCTTTGGAGTCCTCAACAGTAACATGGGGAACCAAATGAGACAGCGTTATGGTACTTCAAAATTTGAGAGGGAAATTTTTTTAACCTTAAATTCTGTATTTTGGAAAACCCTCAATCAAGTGTGAGTAATAAAGTCATTTCTAGACCTGTAAGCTTTCAAGCACTGTACCTTCTTCTGTGGTGTCAGTATTTGTTCCTGCGCTCCTAAGGCATATGTTGAAATCCTGCCCCTCAACGTGATGGTCACGGAAGTGGGACCTTTCAAGGATGATTGAGTCATGAAGGTGGAACCCTTGTGGATGAGGTAGGTGCTCTTATGGAAGAGGCCCCAGCGAACGCCCTCATGTCCTACCAAGTGAAGACACCCAGAAGGCATCTGTGCATGGTCCAGGAAGTGGTCGTCTCCTGGCACCAACTCTAGGTTCCTTGGTCTGGGGTTTCCCAGCTTCCAAAATAGGGACAAATAAATGGTCTATTTTTGTACTACCTAGTTAATGGCATTGTATGTTGTCATTGCTGAATGAACTAAGGTTCTGAAGGCTGGAAGTTCAAGATTGGGCTGCTGCTCTTGTGAAGTCCTTGCTGGTGTAGACCCTGCAGAGTCCCAGAGCAGTGTGGAGATTCACGTGGTCGGAGAATCACGTGGTCGTCGGAGGAACAGAACACCCTGGCATAGGAGTTCTCCTCCTATGAAGCTGGATTAGAACCCCTCCTACGGCAGCTTCACTAAACCTCGGTTGCTTCCCAAAGGCCCCAGATCCACAGTGGATTGAATCTGTCCTTTTAATGCCTGACAGCAGGGACTAAATCTCACCGTCCGTGTTGGTGAGGGTATCCAAGCCACAACACCCTCAGGTGCCCTTTCTCAGGAAGGTCACGTCCCACTCAAACAAGAAAAGGAGGCAGGCCCTCAACCTGTGAGAGGAGATGGAACCCCTGGAAGGATGAAGTTAATCCAGATAACAGCTCTGCCCAGACATGGAAGGCAACTGAGCATTCTACATGACCCGAGATGTAGACAGTCATCACCAACACCCAGGCAAGTGTGCAGGAGGGTGAGGACAAGGTCCTTGACAACCCCTGCCACGCTGTCAAAGGGCTGCCCCCTGCTGTGCTAAGACACACAACACCACTCAGCCTTCAGCTTTCCTCCCCAGAGCTAGAGGAGGCCACAGTGGTGTGCTCAGAAGCAGAGGTGACAGAGCCTCCTTCCCTCCTTCCCCCCTTCCTTGTTCCCTCCCTCCACTGCATTTCTGCTGCTGCTGCTGCCCAAGTACTCGCTTCGCACCTGAGGCCTATCCGGCTGTGCTGAGCCCCGTGTCTCCTGAGATCCTGTGGTGACCTTGCCCTGAGCTTCCCCAGAAGGGGCTGGTCTACTCTACAAGTGGAAGTCAGATCATGACCTGATGACCTATCCCCGACCTCCTTCTGCAGCCTCCGTCCAGCAGAGGCAGTCATCCCTACTACCCATGGGGGATTGGACCCAGGATCTCCTGTGCGTGCGACAGTCACTGTAAGATGCTCACGTCCCTTAAGAAAACAACAAAGCACTTGCACATAAACTACAAATAGACCCTTAAATAATTTAGAGCACGTCTAGGTTATTTATTATACCTAATGTAGTGTCTACTATAACTTCATTCCTGTGGATTCAGCACGTATACTACTTGGTGTACAGCAATTCAAATTTCGTTTTTGAAATTTTCCGGGATTTTTCCAAATATTTCTGGTCTGTGGTTGGTTGAATCCATAGGTGCAGAACCGATGGGTAAAGAAGACCACATATATGTTGTTGAGGACAAACATACAGATAGAACTACAGGGACAAGTAAGGAGAATGGCACAAAGGCGATATGATCATCACCCCTTGGGCGTAAGGCTGAAATACATTCTTCGAGGTCTTGACCAGGTAAGCATGTTCTGGAGAGTTTACAGTCGCCCATCCCAGAGTTACACTGACCATGGCTGGCTCAGGACAGCAGAAAGGCTTGTTACTGCTGGCAGGTAGAGGCCCCTTGTTAGTTTGTGACTGGAAGGCGGAGGTGTAGGAAAGCCCCATAGTTCTCAGGTTCGGTTCCTGCCAACAGCTGCACTGTGGCACACCCGAGCTGTGGCACTAACAAACAGACCTGCGGAGCTCTTGGAAGGCTTCAGTATCCAAAGTACACAAAAAGAATAAGGTTAACCAGATCCAGACACTCAACACACAAGCAAATGTACTATCTTTATTGTCGTAAAATTGCATTGTACTTTGACTGTGCACTTTTAAATACAGACCAGGGTAGCCCATTTGAAACTATTCTCTTTTTGCATGGGACCTTTCAAGCTATTTTCCTATGGGTAGGGAGCAGGGCCAAAATGCTACTTGGACTTGAAAAGAACGATTGTCTGATTAAACGTAAGTCAGGACAGTTGGCGGGATCTAGGTCCTAGAATAGAAGGAAGTTTTGAAGGAAGCTGAGATTTCAACTGGACTTGTGGTAGGCATAGGAAGACCTGCAGGGCTTCACTGACATCAGAGGACAGGAACCAGGAGCAGCCCAGAGGGGAGGGGAGGATGAAAAAGCCCAGATGGCCAGTCCCTTGTGCTCAGTTTGAGAGAAGGGCCACTCGCCAGGAGCAAGGCCGGCACCAGTGTGCTGGGTGCTGAGATGAAGTCTGGGCATTACCATGGCTACAGAAAGCCACATACTACAAAAATAACTTAAAAGCTATACAATCATCCATTATAAATACTTTTTTAAAAAAACTAGTGTTTCAAAAGGTTCACAGTTACTCTGAGAGAGCCATATGTTGCACAGCAGTGGAAGTCTGCTCTGATGCCCGTGTGTAAACAACCATCTCCTTCTCAGGCAACTTTAGGGCACAGAGAATCAGGATCTGCTGTAGGCAAAAGCACTTGGGTACAAGGCACTTCGAAGCGGTCAAGCTGTACTGGGAACATGTGGCACTGGGTAATGTCCACTTTCTCTTGCGGTGTCCACTGTGCGACAGGTCTCAGAGCACACAAGGTGGTGATTCTCTTCACTCCACTGTGACAGACTTGGCCAGATTTCTAGGGAAGTCAACCTGGGAAGGAAAGAAAGGTGCTGCTGAGGCCCCCGCTGATGGTAACCATATGCCACACCTTCAAGGCATTAGAGTGTGTGATGCAAGGAAACTGTCCTCAGTCACTTCCTACCATAAGGTACTTTGACACCTACCTCCCAGAAGTGAATTCCTCCTAGAAGCTTCATTTTGGTGTATAATTAGCTTGTTCACAAACACTTAGTGTGCACCTGGTGTGTCATGCCTTGTAACACTCTTGAAAGATTATGATCCATGCATTTGAAATCAACTGGCTCAGTGTGCTCTGTTAAAACTCACTTCTGGGGGCTGGGAGTGTAGCTCAGTGGTGGAGCAGCTGTCTAGTGAGCGTGAGGCCTAGGGCCCCCCAGCACTGCAGCACTGAGAGAGAAGAAAAGGAAGGAAGGAAGGAAGGAAGGAGGGAGGGAGGGAGGGAGGGAGGGAGGGAGAGAAGAAAGGAGGAAGTTCTTCGAAAAATATACATAGTTTCACAAAACTTGTTTTTAGGGTAGCAGTTGGGAAGGAAGTATGTTTGGAAATGGTGATAAAGTGAGATTGTTTATTTTATATTTTAGGGGGAGATAAAGCAAATATGACAAAGTGTTAGCAAGTGTCAATTCTGGATGCTACAAACATTCAAATGTTTGTTCTGTTGTGGACTTTGCTGTATGTTTTAGAAAGCACTTCAAAGAAAATTTTAATTAAACATTTATTTCTTTGTACAGTGAATTATGTGTTCTTCCACACGTAAGAACCTAAGTGATTCTTTCCTGGAACATAATTTGGCAATACACATTAGGAATCTCAAAATGTCTCATTAGCTAGATTAAGAGCAAATCTCTGATGGGGAACTAAGGTGTATGTACAAAGATGTTCACTGCAGTGTTATTTAAGAAAATAAAAAATTGGAAAAATTTAAATAGTAACAAACTGGCTGAGTAAATGTTAAGATCATGTTATAAGATTTTGATGAACTATGCAATGATTAAATGTTGCATATAACAATTTCATAAAGATGTGAAAAATAATAAAAGAGAAAATTTTATCCTTGATATAATATTGAAAAATGTTTTTTAAAAGTTCACATCAGCAGGAAAAATACCTGAATAAAATATTCCATTTGTTAATTAATATTATCTTTCGGTGATGAGGTTATAATTTGATAATGGCCTTCTCCACCTTTTTGCTGTTCTCAGCTTGTTTTCAAGGGATATAAGCTACTTTATAAAGTTATTTGCAATGAAATTATTTCTCCAATTACTACTCAAAAAAATATTTAAAGAAAAGGGAACTTTGGCATTGTACATGGTGTATGTGCCTGGAAACATCAGGTGCTACTCTGAGGATAGACATGTAGGAGTCAGCTGTGTGTCTCCTCTGTGGCGTAGAGGTGAGGTGCACAGCTTGGACTTACATCATATCCTCGGAGCACAGCCAGGTGGAAGGAGAGAAGCTGCAGGGGGATCACGCTCAGGATGCCCTGGAGGCAGTCCACAGTGTGCGGCAGCTCGATGGTTTTGTATGCAAACTTGGAACTTTCAGTGTCGTCCTTGCAGCACAGTATAATTGGGCGACCCTAGGGTAGAGAAATAGATTGCAAAACAGGTCACTTCCGGAAGCTGCAACCATTCCCATGGTGCAGTTTCTGGAGTCAGCATTAATGCCAGTGTTGAAATTGAGTGAAGTGCAGTTTGTGATTTACATAAGGGATGAAGTATGTGATGCTTCGTGGTGCATCCGGTCCCTTTCTGGTAAGATCACCGCTGGCATTCACATCATTCAGCCCCCATTTGTTGAGTGGCTTCAGAGTGTCTTACAAAGGGCCAGAAAGTCCCACTTTTAACCCTCATGGGGTTCATAATTTAGTGTGGGAAAACAGAACTATAAACAAATGGTGAAGGGGCTGGGGAGATGGCTCAGTAGAATAAGTGTGCCTGGCAAGTGCAAGGGCCTGAGTTCAATCCCCAGATCTGCAAAAAAAAACCCCAAACGTGACATGAAGATGAGTTTTAGGTAAATACCACATGGCAATAAAACAGTGTGACTGAGGGGCTCAGGGAGGTCTGGGAAGGCTGCTCAGAAAGGAGATGTTGGGCTTGAGACCCCAGTGATTTGGAGCTGACCCTGACCTTTGGGAAGAGAATTTCAGGCAGAGGAAACACCCAGCACAAAGGCTCTGAGCAGGACTGAGCGTGGCATGGGGAGGACACAGGAGGTGGAGTGGCTGTAACTCAGTGAGGCAGGAGGAGAGGGACAGGCAATGCATGCTTGGGGGTCACTGCGGTTGCGTGGGAAGCCATGGGAGGGTTTCCAGCAGGGAAGTGGTATGGTCCGACCGCTGTGCTGAGACAGGTGTGGCAGCCCTGGGCTTGGACACATTACTGTAGATCACCTTCCTGTAACTTCCTGAGCATTCCCAGAGGGAGTCTTGGGGCTCTGCCCTCCGTGCCAGGAAAAGCAGCTGTACCATCAGGAATTTAGCCAGTCTCTGTGCTTGGTCTCTGGGAGAGAGACTGGACTGTTTTGGACTTTCCTGAGTGATATGAAAGCATCTTTGTCTCTTGTGATGGGCCCCTTGGATGACACCTGATTCTATGCTGGTGAGACAATTCATGATGGGTCCAAAGACAGCTTTAGGATGGGAGTGACTACGCCAGACTGCCAACTATGTGTTACAGGATTGTGACTTTGGGCCCTTACGACAGAACGGAGAACTGGAGACCAAGTTCAGTCAAAAGCCAATGAGCTAAGCGGTCATCCTTACTTAATGAACCCTCAAGAAAAGTCATGGGCACCAAAGCTCCAAAGTCACTGGAGCCTGGCAGCTCGAGGTGCTCCACCAGGAGGTGATTTGTATTGAGGGCAGGGACACTTCAGGTTTGGTGCCCTGGGGCTATGGTCCTGAGTGGTATTCTTATATTCAAATTGAAATAAGCGGTACAACACTTCTTGGTTCTCTGAGCTGTTCTAGAGAAGCATTGAGCTGGGGGGTTACGAGAGTGCCCCAGTTCGTGGCCAGCCAACTGTGGCAATGCACACACCATTCTGCTTTATGTCACTGTGCTTGCAAAATAGCCTTATGCAAAGCCCTTATTTTTTGCCTTTCCCCAATATTGTCACTTCTAAAACAAAATCCCCCTTTAAATGGCTGAGGTATTAATTTCTAGAGTCAACTATTCCAGAAAAGAGAACAAAGGGAAAAATCATGGTCCTCGCACTCCTATTCAGAGATCTTTCTTTACATCTTTAGAATGGGGACACCTGGTGGTCTTCAAATTGGCTTGTGGATCCTGCTTTCTAAAATTAAAGCCTATGAAAATAACGTGCTTCCATAAAGCAGTAAAGGGCTGGCCCAGGTGCTAGAAGTTCCTTGTAATCACCGGGCTGTCCGAGAGAAAGAAGTGGCAGGTCTTGATGCACAGCCTTTTTGCCCTTCACCTTCTCCCTGCCTTGTGTGGTCCACACCTGGAACCCAGCACGTGGAGAGGCAGGAAGGTCTTGAGCCTAGAGTGAGACCCTGTTTCAAAAAAAATTGGGGGCTGGATATATAGCTCAGTCCAAAGTCCCTGGTTCAAACCCTAATATAGCAACCAAAAACCATCCTTTTGTGAACCTGAATTTTTCAAAATACCAATTAGGACAAAAGTCTGGCCATTTTCCCATCAGTTGCTTACTTTACTAAAAGCTCTTTCCTTCACACTAATTCTTGTCTTCAGAATATCAGCTGTCCTCCGAGGCCAGTGATGTACTTTGATTGGTACGAGTGTCAAAGGATGAGTGGCCCTTTGGCTCTGTAACACCTGACTGGTGTCTGAAGAGGATGCCCTGCCCTGTGAAATCTGACCTAACTGCCTAGTTAGCATCAAAAAGAGACTGAAGTAACCTCAGGAGACCCCACACCCAGGAGCCAGGGGGACGCTGCCCCTCCAGTCCCCAGGCCTAGACTCCAAGGCAGCTGGGGACAGACTGGTCACTGGGCCTGACAGAGGAGCCGTGGTAAGGTCTGGCTGAAGCCTGGCATTGGCTTCCAAATGCGTACCCATCTTACAGGGGTATGGGACTGTGTGTGATCGCACCTGCGCACTGGCAACACAACCCACAGCTGTGTGGCATGAAGTGTGAGGTGCACATTCATGGAAGACAGCAGAAAAGCGGCGTCCCCAGCCCTGCAGAGGCCTCACCTGGCGGGCTGTGACCTGCTGCAGAGCATTCTGGCATTTGGCAAAACAAGGGTCCTTCATGATGACCATGATGACGGGCATCTGCTTGTCAACCAGCGCCAGGGGCCCATGCTTCAGCTCCCCAGCCAGGATGCCTTCCGAGTGCATGTAAGTTATCTCTTTAATTTTCTGGGGAAACATAAGGGGTCAGCATCACACTGGGCAGAGAGGGGCTGAACAGGTCAGCTGGAAGGGAGAAACGGAAGCTAGGAGAGGGAGAACTCTGGAAGCCAGAAGCTTGGGGGTGAGAGGCAAGTGTGTGCGTGGGGCAGTCACAGCAGCCGTAGCAAGGCCAGGCGAGGGTCCGGCTGCTGTGCTGGGCACACAGAGGCTGGCTCACAGCTTGTGTCCTCAGGCCAGCCCCAGGCACACAGCTCGTCTTTCTCAGTTCCACACATGGCTACCCATGCTAGACACTGAGTCGCGCCAGTCTCCTGCCTTCCCCCGTTCAGCCAGTCTCAGTCTCCTTACCATCACTGTGGACGGCAATACCACTGTGCCTGTTTAGGTGGTCCCTATGCTCGGGGGTAATCATCCCTTCAACTTTAGATCCATCCTGACAGTTGCTTCAGCTGACCTAACAAACAAAATCGCATATGCTTGGCTATTCCAATTTTTCGTAGGTTCATATAGATCCATTTTTTTAATTATTATTAATGCATGTTTACAGTACATGAGGTAGATTGGATCCATTGTTATTCAGTCACCAATAAGTCCATGTCACTGCATTGATGAGACTGTGGAAGAAAGTATCTTTCCCCCCAGATCTGTTTATTCAGGTCAGGGAAACATTGTAAGGGCTGAGGCTCCTCCCTGGCACATGCAGGCAGTTGGGTACAGGCCTCTGAATGACCACAGAGAGGCCGCTGACTTGTGCCAGCAGCTTCCTTCTTTACCCAGTGACTAACTGGAGAAATGGCTGGATTTGCATCTTTCACCTTATGCTGAGTCACTGGAGCCTGGCAGCAGAACTGCCTTACCGGGGTCTAAGGTGTACCCCATCCAGGCTGCTTCACTGTACCCCTGGAGATGCAGTATGTTTCAGCTCCTCACTTTGACAGCAGTCAGACTCTCATAATACTGGGTGCAAAGGCCAGGGATTAACTATCATGTGAAATATGTACCCTGTCTTCATCAGCTTTTCCTGGAGAATCCTAAAATCCTTGGGCTCTTCCAAGGACAGGTGTTAGTGATGGACTGAGGGCTGACAGCGCCTCATTGGTTACCAGAAAGATCAGGGCAGGATCAGCAAGCTGGAACTTTCTGCTCTATCATCCAGCCTCAAGATTAAAGTGGCCATCATTCTTTCAGGCTTTCACACAGAGCAAACTGGTCAAGCAATGAACGTGACTCATCCACATGGCTGGCACTGACAAAAGATCTACAAACTGTGGTACAGGGTTTCAGGGTAAATCCTGAGGGAATCTGACTGACCTCATCAGATACAAAAGTCACATTTTTTGTTATGTAGGTCTTGCTTTAACCATCCAGCAGAAAAGTTTAAAAGTGAGGTAATAAAAAGTAAAGCCATATTAATATGCTGAGCTCAAGTCAACGACTTCTGACCTTGCCAGTCATGCATATACCCCACTACTACTAGGGACTACTGGATTATATTAGGTTACTTTGCAGAATTCATGCACCTACAATATATGAATGTCAATAGAATACCCATCTCTGACAAAAGAAAACAAAAAGGGGGATATAAAGGAAGGACTATTTTGTAGTGAAAAAAAATATGTATATACAAAATAGCATAGATTACAGCTACTTTGTCTTAGTTCAGTGAGAAGAAAGTTGTGAACTAATAGTGTTTAGACCAGATATCATGTCTGCATCTTGTGCTATGAATAACTACTACGAAGACAACAATATGCAATGTATTAATTATTTTAACTGTCCTACTAACCTGTTTTGAAACTGTCTCATTGTTATTTCTTTCTGAATAAAACTAATATAAAAATAAATAAAACAACAAAAAAATAAAGTGGCCATCAATGGTCAGTGATAAAATCAATCCTGCTCATGTCAAGCCCACACTCTGCCTGCTTCCCTTGGAGACAACTGCTAAAGTGCCTAGGCTACTGGAACTTGTGACCCTTCTCCCTCCTGGCTTATTTCTGGTTCCTGAGACAGGGTCTAGCTATGTAGCTGTGGCTGGCATTGAAGTCAGTCGATAATGAATGAGGCTCTGAGGCTCTGTGACAACACGAAAGGCCACATGGAGGTTCTGGGAGGGCCTGTGTCCAGAAGAGCGATGAAGGCTCCATGGCCCTGCAGAGGCCCCATCATGCAAATCATGCAGGAGGTCTACAAAATCCTCCTGAACACACTGCCTGCAGCAGTGGAACAATTCAGTTCCTTTATGCAACCCTGAGCAGGCTAATGAGCCTGTTGTAGCCTTGGTTTCTGTCTACAGTGAGGACAGTTACCAGGAATCTCTCAGACACTGTCCATGAAATGTGACTGAGCTACTCCAGATGGAGCCTGGCATGGGCCAGCCACTTATGGGGCTCACCAAGGGTATTCTGTCCCTTTCTCCTGGTAGACTAGAAGCTCCCTGGGGATGGGCACCCCCTCGGTCCCCAGGGCCATAACAGCCTGGGTGAGAGTGGGGCTCACGGTAGTCTCTGGAGGTGGCTGGCCCTTCCCTCCCTGAAGGTGTTGTGCCTTTGTTCCACTGGTTTCTGGACAGGTGTTCTGGTCTCCCGCCTGCACAGTGGGATGCTGGGGTAGAGGCTCAGCAGAGGGGCTCACCAAGGCTCCTTCTAGACACGTAGCATAGTTATACCCCCTGCCCATCACCAGGAGGGACCTCTGTGTGTAGAGCTCCAGGGCCAGGTCGTGGATCTTCTCTTCCAGGGACAGCACTTCCTTGATAAGCTCTAAGACAAGACACACAGCAGAGGGACAGCCAGTCATTCTACCCTCAAAACTGCTCATAAAGGAAGTCTGTGATAACCTAAGGCCTGGAACTCAGTTACTTGATATACGGTGCTTCCTCGCATTAGATTAGAAGGGCTTTAAATTTAAGATTATGGGAAATAACTTGGCTTACTGGCTAGAAATCTCTTGGGACAGTAATTCATAATTGTGTGGCTTTTTAAAGCGCTTGCAGGAGATAGGGAACTATTATTTCCAGCTCCATTTTATAGGGGGCCTGCCCCTTAGCTCAGTTGTTTAAGAGGCTGCTTCAACAAAGCAGTCAGGCTCAGGTTGCTGTGGTTCCATCCCCACAACTCAAGCTAGCCAAACCTGCCCTGAAGGCATTCGGAGAAAAAAAAAAATCCTTTTGCCTTTTTCGATCCATTTTATAGAAAGGCGGCCCAGGCTCAGAAGTGAAACCAGCACGGGGGAGGGGCTGACGCTCGGGAGGAAGGCCTGTAGTCAGGCCTGTCCCCTTGTTGCCTCCAGGCGGCGCAAGTGCACTAGGGTCCTCAGACTTCCTGCTTCCAGGGTGCCTTAAAATTATGGCAAGTCCCTCAGGAGCCTTTGTTTTCATAGGCTATAGCTCGCCTTACTTACGACATTAGAAGATAAGATTGAGAAATTTAAAAATATCTACTCATTCATTTAAAATAATATTAAGTTCATAACATTTTTTCTGGAAAGAATGGGTGAGAATAGTAGCACTTTAACATTTTGCATATCTCTTTAATATCCAATAAAAAGCAGTTGACTCTTATCTGTTTCCTCATTAAATGTGTTGAGATACAAGCTCTCAGAGATTTGTAATTGGAAAAGGAATAAGTAATTTCTTTTTCCAAGTAATTTTCAAGGAATTCAAGTGCTCTTTGATATTATATCAAACTTGAGAGGTAGTTCTTTAAGTGGTAGTTACAAATATAGAATACGAAATCTTATCAATAAAGTTTTGTGGTCAATATTTACCTTATACTTTAAATAGCTCCTTTACACGTGTATGCTGAATTTTATTACATGCATTATCCATACATAAATCATTTAAAAATAGACACATTTCACTATAAAATACATCTTAGAAATCACATTTGTTGAGACCACCATGAGCTCATCAGAGAAGAGTTTAAACGTTGGGAAGTGGTAAAGCTCAGGGTGGTAGATAATGTTTTCCAAAATTCTAAGTTTTGACCCAAAGCTTCAGGTGTATTAATTGGCAACAAGTGCTGCAGTGTGATTCGCTTTAAGAGTGAGGCTCACAGTCCACTGTGCTGGAGTCGGGGAGAAGGCGGGGACCTAACCGGCCCGGGCGCTCCAGGCGCTCAGCTCCACCGCACCTGCTCAGAGGTGCCGGCCCGCAGCGCGGGCGAGCACTGAGAACTTGGAAGCGGTACGCACCGGGTAATGATCTCAGGCCGCGGATGATCTCTTGTCTCCGGTTTTGGAGCGAAATTCGGTCCTCGGACATCATCAGGCCAAACAGCACGAGTGAGACGAACTGGCTAGTGTAGGCCTGCGGGTGGAGGCGGTGAGATATGGGCGGGGAACGGCAGGGAAGCGGGGACCCAGGGGAGCGGGGACCCAGGGGAGCGGGGACC
>NW_004524605.1:493952-512175 GCF_000260255.1 Octodon degus | reverse complement strand
CCCAGGGGAGCGGGGACCCAGGGGAGCGGGGACCAGGGGAGCGGGGACCCAGGGGAGCGGGGACCCAGGGGAGCGGGGACCCAGGGGAGCGGGGACCAGGGGCCCGGGCGGGAGAAGCGGGGACCCAGGGGAGCGAGCGGGGACCAGGGGAGCGGGGACCCAGGGGAGCGGGGACCAGGGGAGCGGGGACCCAGGGGAGCGGGACCCAGGGGAGCGGGGACCAGGGGAGCGGGGACCAGGGGCCCGGGCGGGAGGAGCAGGGAGGGGCGCGGGGCCACTCAGCCCGGAACCGGAACCGGCTGCTACCTTGGTGCTGGCCACGCCGATCTCCGGGCCCGCGTTGATGTGGACTCCGCAGTCGGTCTCGCGCGAGATGGAGCTGCCCACGGTGTTGGTGATGCCCACGGTGAGCGCGCGGCGGTCCTTGCAGTAGCGCAGCGCGAGGAGTGTGTCCGCGGTCTCGCCTGGAGACGGGCGTCAGTGTGTGACTGGCCCTCGAACACGCATCCGCACCTTGCGCCCGCCCTCAGCGAGACCACAGGCACTCCGGCTTGCTTTCTTAAGAGTTCTGACCTCGCAGCTGTGCGGCAAGCACGTCCCCTGAACAACCCTGGCTCTGTCCTGTCCCTCCTCTGCCCACCTGTCCCATCCCACCTCGGCTCAAGAATGCAGGCCGACACGACACCGCTGCTTCCGTCAGGCCCTGCAGCCAGGAGCTCCCACCCCCAAAGCTGTAGAGGTCAGGGCACGCTGAGGTCCCTCACATTCAGCAGGTAAAACCCAGAGTGTCCAGCACAGTGTTTCTCAAAAACTCCGTGTTGCAGTCTTAAAGAATTCAGCCCAAGTAAATAGGAGCCAGACCACGGAATCTAAAGCACTAGAACCCACAGGGTCTCTGGAGACTGCTGTCTATGCAGCAGCAGTCCCAGCAGTGCTTTCCCTAGCTTTTCTGCAGCTCAGGTTGGGGCCCCACACCTCCACTTCCTTGAGAACACTAGGAAGCAGGAAGGCCAAGGCCCTACCTTTGTCAACCCCATAGCCCCCTCCTGGTTTATTTCTGGTTCTTGAGACAGGGTCTAGCTATGTAGTTGAGGCTGGCATTGAAGTCACTTGATAAGTTTTTATCTGTATAAAGAGTTGGGAACTGACACTGCATTATTTTTATATAAAATCCACTTTTTTTTTTTTTTTTCCTATACTGGCATTGCCCCTAAGGCCCACACCCTGCCTGCTTCCCTTGGAGACAACGGCTAAAGTGCCTAGGCTCCTAGAACTTGTGACACTTCTGCTTCTGCCTCCCACAGTGCTAGGGCTGCAGGCTTGCGGGCCACACTGCACTCCAGCTCTGGTCTGCTACTAACGCTCCTGTCAATTTGGCCAAATGGTGGCTGGGTCTACATTAGCTTCACTCAGCTTGTCATCAAAACAGGAACGGTATTAAAAATGAAAAAGAGAAGCAGTATTAAAAGCCCCTCTACACATAGGAGCATAACTGCCTAATTTGCAGATATGCGAATAGCCTGTGCTCACCTCTTTACCTTCTATCATATATTCTGAGTATGCATGGAAGACAGAGATGGTGCCTGGAATGGTCTTCAAGGACAAGGTTAATAGGAGCAATGGCTGGTACAGATTAGCTGAATTGATAATCGCAGGGACTAGATGAATGAATTTCTCTACTTTTATAAAATTTGGAATTCTTTATAAATAAAACATTTCAAAAGTCCTTGTAAAGCTCAAAAGCACTCCAAAGCATATGGTTACAGATCACCTCTCAGAGCCAGTGCTCAACCAAGTGAGAACAAAGCTCCGCAAGGAGGCAGTGTCAGCATGGCACCTCCTCCTGAGGGAGGCCCAACCAAAGCAGTGAGGCTGCGCCTCTGCTGGGCCTGTGGATCCCGCCGAAGGGGAGCGGTTCGGCTGGGCACAGGGCCTATGCTGAGTCTTCAATGTGACTCTCAATCAAGTAGAATTTTGTATGAGGCTTTTTTTTTTTTTTTGTCCACTAAAACCCAGCACATGCTTATGGTCCTTCAAGTGACTTGGGATGTCAGGAGCAGGGAGAAGCTATAGGCAAGGGAACAACAAAAAAATGGACCTGGATTTTCAGCCAGATTCCACTCTGTCACACCCTTCTCCACACAACAGTGACAGGAACCCATGCTTTTAAGGAGTGAACGCCCTGCTGCATGAGGGCATGTGAGGCACGCAGAGGAGCCAGAGGATTAACTGGACAAAGCAGGGACGCAGCCCGTGGCAGGGTGCAGAGAGAAAAGAGCAGGAAATGGTGCAAGTAAGAGCTGGTGCAAATCTGGCCATGCTGCCTGGATGGACCCCTTACCAGACTGGCTGATGAAAAAGCAAACATCATCCCTGAACACGGGCGTGTTCCTGTCCAGAAAGTCACTGGCAAGCTCCACCATCACAGGGAGCTCGGTCAACTCCTCCAGCACTTGTCGAGTCTGAAGACAAAGGGTGGAGACTAAAGTCAGTCTTGGGCACCACAAGGACACAGGACAGCGGAGCTTCCGGGGACAATTTGTAACATGGTGCTGTAGGGCAGACGAGAAGGGCGGAGGCAGAAAACCCTGGGCAAGACCGAGATGGCTGACCCCGTAAAGTCACTGCATGCTCACCTGTGTACTATGTGTCTGAGAAGTGAACCCTATTGCATGCTTGAGAGATGGACTCCTTGGGAAAGTGCAACTCACTTTCACTGCCTAAGAAATGACCTTGTCCCTCTCCCAGAACAGAGGCCAAGACCCTGACTGCACCTATCGGTGAAGCAGTCATTCTTAGAAACCAGCTTACCCAGTATGACACACCTTCCAAGCCCACGGGGCATCCGAGTGGGCTGCCCCGTCTTGCGTCTGCTCTGCTGTTAAGATGGCTTTTCTTCTGCATTTGCCACCTTTCAGTAACCTTTTGCTTTGTACCATATCAGTCATGATCCCCCTGCTGAGAGCCCAACTTCATTCTTTGAGTGAGAGTAAGGACCCGAAGAGGGGTGCAGGGTCATCGTATGGGTCCCAGCACCCCAAAAGCTCCTGGTGGATGCAGCAGTGCCTTGTTAGCCAGGCCGGGGGCTTGCAGAAGAAAGGGTCTCAGGGCCCCTGCTGGGCTGGCTCATGACCATGGGGAGCCCTTGCTGCATTCAGCGCCCAGTGCACAGTAGTGCCCAGACGAGAGTCTCCTCCTAGACTGTTGCTCCCCCAGCACCGCCCATCCTGGTGTGCTGCACTTACCGCCACAGCAGCGTGGTAGCTGGTTCCACAGCCGATCACTATGAGCCTTCGGCACCGGCGAATCTCCTTCAAGTGATCCTTTAAGCCGCCCAGAAGCACTGCAGGACACAAGGTGGGTGTCAAGACCAACCCTACGCAGTGGCTGGGCTCACTGTGCAGGGCGCAGCGGTGGCTCTTGATGAGTTTCAGGATTACCTGTGTTAGTCTCAAAGTTCACCCGTCCTCTCATGGTATTGAAGATGGATTCTGGCTGTTCAAAGATCTCCTTCTGCATAAATGCACTGAAGTTACCTGGTCAAACAAAATCAGTGAGGAGTGTTAGCTTTCATCTAGTTTCACTTCCACTGCTTAGCTTTTAATCAGGAAGAAAAATAAGGTAATGGTGACAGGCACAATTATAAAGCCTCACAATTTTAGGGCCTCCCCAGGGAACGCTCTGCTTGATGCTCCTTGGGACAATTCAGAAGGAAGCAATTAGGGGCAAGGACCATCTCCAACTACACCTGAGGCCCTGCAGCTCAAAGAAGGAAGGACTTACATGAGGCTGCAAGGAACAAACATGGCCTGGTTGTGTAGTCTATGCTCCCTTTACAAGGCCAGAATCCTCCCCACCACTTGCTTGTGGTTGAACTCAGAGCCTTAGACAGGCGAGCCTGTGCTCGGCCATCGAGACACACTCCTAGCCCTGGCATTGTCCACTTAGTTAAGTACCCTGCTTGCTTCTGCTGTACAGACTTCCTCCAGCCACCCATGCACTTCTGGGCTATAGTCTGAACAGGCCTTGATGGTCATTAAGGAGACAGTCTGCCTGCAGGGTTTAACTCTGTCTGAAGCATCACATGGGTGATGCGGAGGGTTCTGGAGACCCGGAGGGCACTTTCTCTCTCGTCTGCTGCCTGGGACAAAGGTGTATGTGGCAAGGAAGTGAGGGAAGAAGTCCTTGTTGGCAGAGGTCACAGGGGCCTTGGTGCTTGGAGGATCAGAGATAGTGCTCTGAGGGCTCGCTTCAGGAGAGCTCCGGTGATCCAGAGGCCACGCTGCTCCATGAGTAGAACAGTAACTGCAAGGACTGCTGGCCTGGTGGGCAAGGCGTGGCGAGGCGCACTGGGTGGGCCTGGCTGTGTGCTGCAAGCAGGGAGTCTGGGTTCTGTTCTGAGGATAGGGGAGCCGTTAGGTGGCTGTAAGCTTTGGGATGATGACAGGGTTTGGTCCCTGTTCTTAAAACTCTTCTGACTGAGGCTATCTCATGCAGGGAGGGGCTGTGGGAGAAGGGATGGGGCACACTGCTCGAAGGGAAGTGGTCCATGGTCCGTACCCATTACTGCAGACCTTCCCCTCAGACAAGAAGGCATGGCTGGGGTTAGAAAAGCATCCCAGGGAGCCAGATGAGGGATCGAGAAGACCCCTTTGGAAGTACAGGTCGGGATCTCCACAGCTCCTCAATTATGCAAGTCATGAGCCACCTGCCGCTCTGCCCAGTGGCCGTGATGGGTGGGAAGGGACAGTGTTAGGTGCTCAACCCACAGAGCATCTGCTCCCAAGACTTGCCCATACTCTCAGAGACACCTGCCTTTCATGATTTGCTGCAATTCCATTTGCAAGGTCTGGATGGCTCGAGACGGGTCATCACTAGCTGAGCGTTTGACTCGGTGAATGGAGAGTTTCCCATCAGCCACTGCAGCGATGTCATCATCCTCCAAGAAGATGACCCTGTTGGTGTGTTCTATGATGGCACTGAAGGGACAGAAGCACAGGCATCTTACTCACCCTGCTCTGAACAGTTACAAATCATGTACTGTTTCCCAAGAGTTGGGTCAGCATTAGTGGCATTTCAGAGTGGCAGTGACATCACACTGAACAGATCAATTTACAGTGAGCCTTCCCCTCCTGTCCACACTCCCTTTCTCCTCAGAGTTATTCTGACGCTGTCAGGGTCACCTTAACCTTAACTCATTCAAAGAATGTAGAGAAATAGTATGAATTTCTTCTATAGACATTTCATCTTATATCTGTAAAAGTCAAGGAATTTTTTTAACCTCCTAGAATTCATTGTTATTCCTTGATGTCATCAAATGTCTAATAAGATCAAAATTATTTAGTAATGTCCTGTATATCTTTTTACATCAAATTTTCTTCAAGTCCACAACCAAAATATGTCACCTTGGAGAATGCTTGGGAACCAACATACCATTCAGATTTTTTTTTTTTTTAAATATTTATTTATTTATTTAGTGTGTGTGTGGCCAGCTCAGCCCACCAGGGGGTGGGGCTGGCTGACATGTGGTGCTGGGGGATTGAACCGTGGTCCCTGTGTTTTGCTTAGCTTAGCTTGTTCTGTCAAGTAGGTGCTTTAGACCACTGAGCCATCTCACCAGCCCCCCATTCAGAATTTTAAAGGGAAAAAAGAAAGCATTTATTTTGCTTTTTAAAGCAGTTTTTACTTTTTTTTTTTGCAACTGGGGATTGAACTCAGACCCTTGCACTTGCTAGGGAAGCACTTATTCCACTGAGCCATCTCCCCAGCCCCAGAAGTCTGACCTTTAGATTAACTTGATAGTTATTTAGACAGGTTTCTTTTTATAGAAATAATATAGCCAGTAAAAAAAGGAATGACAGGGCTAGAATTATCATTTTAGGAGCACCTAATTATTAACAGTTGCACTCCAAGATTGCCCCTGGCTGTGGAAACGGAGGGTAAAATGCTGAGAGAGTTTTGTAAGGGATGGGTAAGGCTGGGAGTACCCTACCTGACTGGTCTTAGTATGGAAAGAGAATGAGACATTAGATGCCTTCTGGCAGAAGGCCCCACCACCTATGGAATTGTGCCTAATAAGATTCAAACCTAATTTAAACTTGAGTAAGACCAAACTTGTAGATACATGTAAACTCATGGACAGGAAACAATGGGCAGGGGATCCTGTTAAATAAAACTGTGCATTCAGAAAAATCCAGAGAGTGGGAAGCCTGAATGACCCAGTTTAAGACAGAAAAGACAGGGCAAGATAAAAAGCGGGGCCTAAGCCCTATCAACATGATATGCCCCTCACTGAAATGTGAGGTCATTGTGTTAATTTTTATAACTTTACACTATGGAAAGTAATAAAGATTTTCCCCTTCTTAGTTGCTTTTTCTCATTGCTGAGGCAAAATATCTGACACCCAAAGTTAAAGGAATAAAGCTTTATTTAGCTGACAGTCTGTAAAGGGGTTCAGTCCATAATCAGCTGGCTCTACGGCAGGATGGCTTCACAAAGGAGGAAGAGCTCCCAGCAGGCAGAAGCCAGCAAAGGCAAGCGACAAGAAGCACCACGTCTCTTCTGCCCCTTCTGTCAGGCCCAGGCCACCCACCCTCAGGACACAGTGCTCTCACCCTAACTCTTAGCACCCTATCCTAGCACTGCTCCTGCCTCAACGCCAGCACCACACACTAGAACCAGCCACCTTTGCAAAGCCCCACCTCTGAGCACAGGAGGCCTTGGGGGGACATCCAGACATAGCCATTACACCTTCAGATTAGGCTGTTTTCAAAATAAGTTGCAAAAGTGGGTAAATGGGGCCAGGGAGATAGCTCAGCGGCATAAGCGCCTGCCTGGCAAGCACAAGGTCCTGAATTCAATCCCTGGTACAAAAAAAAGGGGATAAATAAAAAGTAGTGAGTGGGGCTGGTGAGATAGCTCAGTGGTCTAAAGCGTTTGCATAGGCAAGCTTAGGCAGGTGCAGGGGACCACGGTTTGATCCCCAGCACCACATGCTGTGCCAGCCCCACCCTCATGGTGGGCTGCACTGCTCCCTGCCAAAAAAGCAGCACAAGTGGTACAAAATCATGACAGCAGTACTTGAGGAAGGGGCATAGGGTGGGGAGCCTTTGTGCCACTATGGGCCACACCCACTTGCCTTTTAGAAATGTGCAGAGATAATTGTTCTAAAAGTTATCTCCACTCAAGTTCTAGGGGAAAAGATAAAGGATAGAAAGCTACTTCACTGGAAATATCTTTTTTTTTTTTTAAATTTATTTATTTTATTTTTTTTTTGTGTGTGTGTGTGTGTGTGTGTGTGTGTGTGTGTGTGTGTGGCCAGCTCAGCCCACCAGGGGGCAGGCTGGCTGGCATGTGGTGCTGGGGATTGAACCGCGGTCGCTGTCCTTTTGCTTAGCTTAGCTTGTTCTAAGTAGGTGCTTTAGACCACTGAGCCATCTCACCAGCCCTGGAAATATCTTAAATAATATACACCTACTGTTTATAAAGAGGAAGAGGTAGAAAAGGGCCAGATCACATCTCAGAAATAACACTGCCTACACTGTATCACTGCCCATCAACTATGCGTAATCCATGTGCATTTGTATCTGTGTATGCATTTATGTGTTGAAATGTAACTATTATTTTCATTTTTTAAATATATTTTAGTACAGGGTCTACAGGGCCTCACTACACAGGTTGGACTCATAGTGATCCTCCTGTTTTCAGCCTCCCAAGTGCTGGGATTACAGGTACGCACCACCAGGCCCAGTCTTAATCGCTGGCTCAGGGTGCCCTGGGGGCAAGGCTGGCACGGCATGCCAGGGATCAAACCCCATTCCTGCATCTGCCTAAGCAGGCACTTTAATCTGCTGAGCTATCTGGCCAGCCCTATAACTATTATTTTAATTTACAGAACAGATGGTAACTCAGCGCAGGGATTGAGTCACCTTTATTGACACAGGGAGTCCACTGAGTGCTGTCCCAGGTTTCTGCTCCATGGAGCAGGAGGTGATCAAGGTACCTTCATGAGGTCTGTTGTGGTTAAATGGACCAGGCCTAGCAAAGCCTGTGTAGCACCCAGCTAACCCCGAGGGCTCCACGGGGTGTCTGCATGCCTGGTCGGCCACCCATGCTGTTCTTTTTGGTATACTGGTGCACTGGTGTGGTGTTTGCCCCAGAACTTGGGTGTGCACAATGTAATCCCCAGAGACATGCATTAGCAGCATGTGGGGTGCTTCAAAGACACACATTCTACGTACATTTATCTTTATGTCTATCAGAGGCATCTTGAAATTATAATTTGCTGAAATTTTTATTTCCTTGCATATAAAATAATTGTGATCTTATACTCAGTGGTACCTAAGTCACAATAAAAGAAATACAAAAAGAAAAAGAAAAGAAAGAAATGCAATACTAAAATCCCCCCAAATGTTAGATCTTTCTAAAATTAGAAAGGGATGGCATCTTTTGGAGGCCACTGGGCTGTGCGGGGCTCACGGCTTATGGGTGAGCATGGAAGGAGCTCTGGTGCGAAGGAGTGCTCTGTGTGCTCTGTGTCCTCCGGGCAGCGCCCTCTGCTGGAGTGGCGCAGCTCAAAGACCCTCCATCCTCCACTGGGCCTAGAGCGCTTGTTCTTACCAACTCACAAAATAATAATTTTTGGGAACTTTTGATGCAGCAAGGGATGCCAATACCACGCTTTTCAACTCCCAGCCTCCAGGTCCCTGAGCTCTATTAGTCTCTAATAAACTGTCTTGGTGCAAGCATTTTGTCACAGCAATAGGAAACAGACTCAAGCGGGAGGCTTCCTTGGGTGTACACCACATTATAGAGCCACTTTTTAAAAATTTAAAACATAAATGAAAGAATCTTGAGGGTTTTAATTACAACAGTGAATATATACATTGGGAGAACCCAGTTTTCTTTAAAGTCCTTATTTATTAAATTTTAAAATTCAATGCTCAAAACTTTAATGCCACTAGCTTTTCTACAGAAGCTAGAAATGTGAAGGTAGCGTCTTTTCATGTATTTAAATCTCTCCTTGTTTCTCATTGTAAATTTTTGTGGTCCTCTCCACATACTCTGGGTATTTTTATTAAATTTTATTCTAAAAAATTTATTGAAAGCATTTTCTTCAGCTGTGGCCAACAGTATCATTTTCTGTTTGACTAACATTTGCAGAGAGCCTGCCGTGCCTCTCCAGATGAGAAGAGGAAGGAAGAAAGCACTGTGGTCCCCTCAAGACAGCTACAATCTGGTGGCCACTATTGGGGTCAGGATTTCACATCTCTACTCACTGTCCAGTTGCCTTCCACTGGATTGCAAAAGTGCATAATCAAGTTGCCTACAAATCATCTCATCTTTTTTTTTTTTTTTTGGTATTTTAGGGAAGGGTCTACAGGGTGTTCAGGGGTCTCACTGCTAGATCAGACTTGTAGTGATCCGCCTGTTTACAGCCTCCCAAGAGCTGGGATTACAGATGTGCACCACCATGCCCAGTCTCAATTGTCATCTCAGCGCGCCCTGGGTGCGGGGCTGGCATGGCAGGCCTGGGGATCAAACCCTCAGCCCCTGTGCCTGCTTGTAGGTACTTTAATCCACTGAGCTATTTGGCCGGCTCAAAATCATCTCATCTTCTTTCAGGCATTCATCTTTTTTTTTAAATTTTTTTTTGTCCTGTCAGAGGTGAATATTCTATTGGCATCTAAATACTATAGGTGTTTGAATTCAACAATCTAACACTGTCTAGCAGTCTATAATATTAGTGGGTTATCCTCAGAAGTTATTGACTTGAGCCTTTTACAGCTCATTGTATTAACATGGATTTACTTTATATACCTTGTTTTTATACTTTTCTGCTGGATGGTTAAGACCAAGATATAGCAAGACCTATATACCCAGAAATGTAACTTTTGTATCTGATAAGTTCAGCCAAGTACTCTCAGGATTTATCCTGTAGCCCTGTACTGCCTTTTGTAGATCCTTTTGTCAGTATCAGACATGAGGATGAGTCACGGCCCCTTTTTTAATTTTAGAAAGATTTAACATTTGGGGTTTTTTTAGTATCATATTTCTTTTATTATAATTTAGGCACCAGTGATCATAATTATTTTATATGCTTCTAAGAAATAAAAATGTCAGCAAATTATAGTTTTAAGATGCCACTGATATAAAAATAAATGTGTGTAAAATGTGAGTCTTAGAATCATTAAAATAGCATTAGCCTCTCACTGAAATGCATTAGGGGGCACAGACAGGCAAGGGCTGCCCTAGCTCTCAGGGCTGAGGATGACGCAGTCTGGGACAAGTCTTGGAACAAGGCTGGCAGCCCTGGCTCTGGTTTCCTGACTCTCCCTGCTTCCCAGGAGAGCCGGCAGGCCTGGAGTCCTCCCTGCTCAGAGCAAGGCCCTCCTGCAGGTCAGACGGTGGCTGCGGAGAGTCAAAAGTCGTACAGAATGGAAAGAAACACTCAGATGAAAGAGATAATGCTGATGTTTATAGCAGCATTTCATTTGTCACAAGAAAGTGTTTTCTTTCTCCCCTTTCCTCACCTATCCTTCCTCTTTCCTCCCCATTCCCTTCATCTTCCGCACCAGTGTGTGTGTGTGGTGTGTGTGTGTGTGTGTGTGTGTGTGTGAGTAACTTATGTGTTAAAATAGATGTGAGGCAAGAGTTCTCATGTTTCGAAACTTATTCTCTGGTGAGCTGATGCGAGTGTGAGCTTCAGAACCAACGCAGGCCCTCACTCTCTGGCCTGCCTTCGTAGAGGTCTGACACCAGGCAAAATGGGGACTGAGGCTGTGCCCTATATAAAGAGAGGATGTGGAGCCCTTCCAGAAAGCGGGAGTAGGGAGCACACTCCCAGGAATTCAGATGTTTTTCTTTCAAAAATGCTAGAAATCCAGGTTTTATGTGAAATCTCCCAACTTCAAAATGTTGACAGCTCATTCAGTCACTCCATGCAGAGACCCCAAATAGTGGGCCAGTGGATCTGGGCTGTGGTCACTAGAGTAGCCCACGACAGAAACACAGGCCACGAGGGCTCCCGAGGGGGGCCGCTGAGGGCTGAGACTTGCCTTGGCCTCAGCCCTTGCTGAGGTCTAGAAAACCGCTCAAATGGGGAAGCAGGTAAGAGGTGGCTGGCCAGGAACGCAGCTCCGTGGTGGAGCACCCTCCAGGCGGGGTGTGGAGACAGGCATTCGCTGGCTGCACAATCCCAGGAAAGAAAGGTGAAGAGGTCTTCCATTACCTTGCATCTGGTGGGTGTTTTTGCAGAACTGGGGGTTGAACTCAGGCCCTTGTGCTTGCCAGGGAAGCAATTATTCCACTGAGCCATCTCCTCAGCCCTAAAATAACTTCTCTTTGATTTTTTTTTTTTTTTTTTTTTTTGCGGAACCGGGGATTAGAACTAGGGCCCTTGCACTTGCCAGGGAGGAACTTATTCCACTGAGCCATCCCCCCGGCCCCCTAAACTTTTTTTTTTTTTTGTGGTACCAGGGATTGAACTCAGGACCTTGCATTTGCCAGGCAGGCGCTTATTCTACTGAGCTATCTCCCCGGCTTACCTTGCATCTGAAGCAAAGAAGAATTCCACGGCTTTGTCGCCCACTGCATGCAGGCAGGTGGAGCTGTCCAGCCTCTTCATCCTCGTTTTACAGATATTCTTCACATTCTCAATATTGCCTAGCAAATAAAGGAATTGATTGCAAACCCCAGGAGACTACTTCGTTTGCATAATGGGGTGAGGAACCCTGTTCTCCTTTGAATACGTGTGGGCGAGATTTGCAATTTTTAGCTTTGGCTGTGTCAGCCAAGTCATGTAAAAGCTCCCAAGCAGCGCAGTGCCCTGCAAGAGCACTCAAGTGGCTAGGAGGGGAGCAGTGCAAGCAAACCCCACGAAGCTCGGGTCAGGCTGCGTGGCCATGATGCCGAGCCTCGTGCCACTCTATTTCTGTGTATGTTTGAAAATATCCACAATGAAAAGCTTTTTATAAAATGTAACCGAGTTTGCATAAAAATCTTTTCGATCTGGGGTCCATGCCAACTGAGTGCCAGTCAGAGCAAGGCCGCATGCTTGCCTGAAACAGAGGCAGCTGAGTGTCCTACACACTGGTCTTCACTGCAGGTCTTCCGGGGGACACTTACACGTTCTGTACAAGATGGGGATCTGCTCTGTGGAGAGTTTGTATTTGCTCCGCACTCCGATGAGCAGTGGGCTGCCTCGCCTGGAAGGAGAGGAACGCACCATGAGCTATGTGGAGAATGCCCTGGTACTAAGCCCCAGAGCAGAGAACTGTGTGTAAGTCCCAGAGGGCAACAGCCTGACTGCAGGAAGGTGTCCTAAGGCTCAGAGCAGGCACACACTGGCCAGTATGAGAGCTATAGCAAGCACACTAATTTAGCATAATAGGTACCTCAGGCAATGACCTACAAACGTAAATCAATGCACTAATGAATAACTTGTTCATTAACCTGAATCCAGCCTGCATATGTGGATCTGGCCTGCTAACTTGACTCAGGGCAAGTCCTTAGTGTTTGTTTATAAGAAGCCTTGGTTTTCAGCAGCAATGATCTGTGTGGACCCTTCTACTGACCTCTCAACGTGTGATAGAAAAGTTTGGAGCACTGATAGCCTGCCCAGAGCACCTTGAATATTTTGGGAAGTCTTATTGTGTCTAACGCAGATCAGAGACAGAGCTCTGGGTCCAGAGGGAACCGGCCCAAACTGCCTTCCTGACAGTGCCAGCAAGGAAGCACACAGCTACCTAACTTTCCTGGTATAGGGTACCCCCAATCTTCTTGGTGCAGATTGAACTTTATGCTTTCTCAAGACTTGGAGACAAATAATTCTCCCAAGTATCCGAAAGACTGTCCTGAGGTCCGGAACCCACAGTTACAGGCAATTTAGGAACAGGGTTTTGTGGCTTCAGTATTCTGCCTTCCTCTGCAGTCACTTTAAATGGTAATGGCAGATGTTACCATGTCTGAAAGGGCCCTCTAAACTTAACAGCAGCCAACAGGTATTTTATCATTTTTTATTAAAAGTGAACTTTAAATCAAATTTAAGTGAACTTAAATTCTATGTTAAATTAGTTCCAGTCATAGCAAAAATAAAATCACAACAAATTTGCATCACTTCCTACATAGACAGTGTACGAGTCTTCTTAGGTTAGCCTGTCCCTCTGCCCCGGCCTCCTAAGACCACAGGGACACTCTCCACAGCTTCCTTGGGCTTCAGAATGAAGCTGTAGCCCACCACAACGCAGTGTGGTGGAGCTGGGCCTCTGCCCACGTGCGTGTACCCCACCAGCCTGTAAGCTGCAGGGGCAACCTCCACCCCAGTGTGCTTACTGCTGTCCTCCACGCCTGCCCACAGCAGGTATCAGAACACTGAGACTGGAAGTCCCATTGGAGAGCCCTCTTCCCCGCTGCCTCCCAGGCCACACCGACAGGCAGAAGTGCGATCGCTGTCCCTGGCCTCCCGCATCTGGTAAGCTGTTCTGCCTCCTAGGATGACATCTGCTTGTCCTTGGGCTCCTAGTGCCTGGACCCATACACACCTTTTTCATAGATCATCAGAACCCTCAGCCCTTGTCTGTCCAGTCTTAAGAGCAGAGACCAAGTCAGACGCCAGCAGGTGTGAGGGAGCCAGCCGGCACTAAGTGCTTAGCATGTATTGGATGGGTGGATGGATGCATGCATGGATGATCAGACCATCTGAATGTAACACTTCAGGATGGCAGTTTGCTTTGTGAACCCAAGCAGTGCTGGGCACCATGGCGGGGGCTATGACAGAGGGACACATGGGCCAATTCTTAGGGTGCCCCTGACATGGAGGTGATGAGACCTTCAAGGACTTTCTAGTACTGAATCCAAATCTATGTGCTCATTGGTCTATAGTTCCATGTTCATAATTTTGCCTGCTGTTACATAAAGGGACATTTCCAAAATTGGCTAAGCTTCAAGCTCCACAAAACCTGGGTCTGGCACTACTGTCCAGTTTCATCTTTAATGTGAATTTGTTGTCAAATGCTAAAATACTGGAAATCTTACACAAAAATCCAACTTTCTTATTTCCCCTTTTTAACAAATAAGTGGCTATCGCGTCTCTGGTGATAGACAGCAGGGTGCGGTCGGTGGACTGAGCCACAGTTGTGCTTTAGTTCCAGTCAGAGGCCCCACCCTCCTCCCACTGCAGGTCAGGTGATTTCACCTTTTTCCTTCATGATGAAGACATCAATGAGTTTGCCTCACCTCGTGGCTACAGCTTCTCCTGGGTAGTGGATGCTCTTGAAAACTAACGCAAATGCACCTTCCTGGAAGCACAGGAGAGAGGGTGAAGGGCCGCTTGTCCTGCCCAGAGCAGCTGCCGCAGCCTGCTGCCCAGGCAGTCTCCTGGCACATCTTCCTGGCCAGCAGTCTTGGGGTCACCCGGGGAACTGAATGAAGGCACAGCTTGCGCAGGGTAAGGGCAGGACAGAAGGCAAAACAGTGCCACACTGCAGTGCCAGAAACCAGAACGCATGGATTTCATGAGAGCCGCATGAACCCAAGTGTCTGTCCAGACCCACAGGGATCCCAGCAGCAACACCCATGTTTGGGACCTTCTGGGCCATGCATACAGCCTAAACTTTCTTCGGAGGTGGGGACTCCTCTTGGTCAACCTCCTGGGTGTGGGGGAATTTGCTCCTTGGGTCTAGCCCTGTAGGACATCTGCAGCTTCTCGGGCTCTCTCCCGTCATTCCCTTCAGCATAGAGATGCGCTCTGCTATCTGCTACACACACTCACAAAACACAGTCCTCCTTGGGGCGCAACCCTCTCCTGTCCCTGAAACGTATCTTTGCAGTCTTCATAATCAAACAGTTCAACCTCCCTCCCTATCTCCCTGCAAGCCACTTTCTACTGGCTGTTACTGCCCACACCACAGAACTCTTCACTCCATGGGACGCAGCCCCCCAGTGCAGGCGTTTTGGATGGGGCATCTTTCACCCTCAGTGCCTTCATGAGTAGTACTTTGTGCAGATCTGCCTGATATACGCTTAGGAAAAATAAAAGAATGATTTAGAAAGATGGGACCTGTAACTCACCAGTTGCTGAATGACTCTCTCAACCAGAGTTGAAAATGTAATATCCTCAGTTTCCCTATTGTCAAACACGTATTTAATCAGCTTGGCAATGGCCTCTGTGTCTGTTTCTGACTCAAACTCGTAGCCTTTGCTTTCCTGGAATATGAGGTTAGACACAGGGGACAAATAAGGGTCATTGCACAACACTGGCCTGGCCAAGCCCTTCTAGTCCCTCAGGGTTTGACTCAAGGCGAGAACAAGCAAGAGTGGGAAGGGACAGAAAGCATTCGCCAGAATCACACAGCCAATGTCTGAGTCATCTCAGTACCCTGAGATCATCCCTCTTCGGAAGCTTGTCCTTCCCATTAATCTGGATATTGCAAAATAACCACAGTCAAAGTGATAAAATCTGTTGAGTCAAACCTACCACATCCCATCCAACACTACACAACCTTTTCATGTGGGGGACACTCACCCTCTGGCTTCCCACCCCACATCCCAGTTGGCAGACGAATCCTGCAGCCACTTCACCGAAACCAAATCTGTGTTAGGCTGAGTCTATGACTCTGCAATCGCTCTCGAGATAAATGCTAATGCCCTGGTATCTTCCTAAATGAGATCTGAGCTTGGGGGCTCACTGGGGGCTGAGGTTTATGCTCAGTGTGTGTCATGGTGGAGAGTGAGTCTTACTTAGTTCCTGCATCTGGTTTGGAAGGTTTCTGGGGGAAGATCAATACCCCTTGATTTAGATACTCCCCCAGGGATATCGTACCAGAAATTTCCTCAGATCTTTGTAATTTGTGATGATCCCATTATGGATGACAACAAATTCTGAAAAAAAAAATTGTGAAGACAACAATGCTGTTAAGAAATGAAGTTCAAATCAGGTGCAAAAAGAGTACAGTTCGATGGCTTGCAAGCATTCTGTACACTCAACTCATATAAAGACTTCTATTAAGCAGGTCTGATGTCTGGGACGAGGAAACACATCTGTCTTTAGGTGACAAGCATCGCCAGGCTGGCCCTGCAGGAAGTTCTTAGCTGTGGCCCACAGTATTGTCAAATTACGATAGAGAGATGATTAACCCTTCATGATCTGGAAATGACTCCAGTCATTTCCAACTGGATTTTGGCTCCAACGGGTCACAAACTAACAGGTTACAGATGTGTTTTATTTGATTCATATTGTATTATAAAACTATTTTTTTAAAATTTATTTTATTGGGGCTAGAGAGATGGCTCAGTGGTCTAAAGCACCTACTTGAAACAAGCTTGGCAATGCACAGGGACCGCGGTTCAATCCCCCAGCACCACATGCCAGCCAGCCCCGCCCCCTGGTGGGCTGAGCTGGCCACACACACACACACACAAATAAATAAATAAATGTTAAAAAAAAATTTATTTTATTTTATTTATTTGTGTGTGTGGGGGGAGCTCAGCCCACCAGGGGGCGGGGCTGGCTGGCATGTGGTGCTGGGGGATTGAACCTCGGTCCCTGTGCTTTGCTAAGCTTGTTCTAAGTAGGTGCTTTAGACCACTGAGCCATCTCACCAGCCCCTATAAAACTATTTGAGTTTAACATTTTTTGAGTTTTCACTTTAAAATTCTTAGGGGGAACTCCCCATTGTGGTACCCTTGAGCTCCCCCATTTCTCTCTAGCACCCTGAGCCTGCTGCACCTCCTCCCACCCCTGGCACTCCAGTTCTGTGGGCAGCCTCCGGCTAGGTGGGACCTAGGCAGGCCTGGGAGTGAGGGGTGTGTCTGCCAACCCTCCACCCCTACTGGCTGAAAGAGTGGCTGAAGAGTTATGGGAGGGGCAGGTCAGGCAGCCTGAGCACTTGCAGGAAGTAAACTCCTTTCACTTGGATGTGAGCTGACCCCTTCAGTGCCCCCTTGGGGTCCCGCAATCATCTGGGATGTGCCTGCACACCAGGTGCTCCTCAGAAACACTTTCTGTTGTTGTGAGCCTCTGCACTGTATCTCCAATGCAAAATTTCCTTCCACTAAAGACATTTTTTCTTTTTTCTTTTTTGGGTACCAAGTATCAAACTCAGGATCTTGCGTTTGCCAAGCAGGCTATCACCCTGGCCCATGACATATTTTTTTCTTTTTAAAAATTATTTATGTATTTGATACAGGGTCTCACTATGTAGCTCAGACTTGCAGCGATCCTCCTGTTTTCGGCCTCCTCAGCACTTGGATTACAGGCATGCGCCACCATGCCCAGACAGGATTGTTGGCTCAGTGTGCCCCACGGGCAGGGCCAGCATGGCATGAGGGACCGGGGACTGAACCCTGGTGTGTGTGCTTGCCAAAGTAGGAGCTTAGTCTGCTGAGCTATCTCGCTGTATTACATATTTTAAAACCTTTCAGTTACAGTCTTTTCTTTATGTTTACTCTTTTCTTATGTCACCATAACTTCCTCTTTTTTTTTGTTTTTAAAACTTACTGTTATTCAAAAAAATGGGAGGACTTGGCTGAGCTGAGCCTGTACTTGAAGCACTAGCCAGTGTATACATGTGTTGAACCATCACAGGGTACCCTGTGAATATGTACAACTTTAATGTTTTTACATGTTAGTCAAAAATAAGCTTAAATTGAAAAAGAGAGAGACAGAAACGTAGCCTCAGCTGTGCTGTGGCTTTACTTGTCCTTCGCTATTCTGCGGGGCTTGGAGGTGCCATTACCCATATCTGGGCCTCTTAACTGGTCATCTCACCCCTTGCTGCAGGCTTGTTTTCACTGCACCTTTCAGGGCATTACGTCTTTACCTTATTTTCTTAGCAGTCAAATTTTCTTTCATCTTAGGCTTATTTAATCCCTATTCATATTTTTTACTACTAAAACTTTCTTTTTCTGTTGTGGGGCTGGGTGGTTTCAGGCTGAGAAACCAGACCCTCAGCTCTTGCAGTGTCTCTGCAGCCTCCCGTGCTGTGCTATCACGAGGACTTCCCAAGAAGTGTTTTGAACCTTTGCTCTTGCCTGTGCTGTTTTTTCAATCACTCACCCTGACTCAGAGCAACAGCCCCACATGTGCTCACAGAGGGACTTCTTGGCGCCACTCTGCTTTGAGGCCACAGGAGGAGTCACTGTCTGCACTGCAGGGTGGCGGGGGTCTCTGAGGAGTCACTGTCTGCACCGCAGGGTGGCGGGGGTCTCTGAGGAGTCACTGTCT
>NW_004524605.1:470447-493687 GCF_000260255.1 Octodon degus | reverse complement strand
AGGGTGGCGGGGGTCTCTGAGGAGTCACTGTCTGCACTGAAGGGTGGCGGGGGTCTCTGAGGAGGTTCACTGTAGCCCTAGACAGAAGGAGGGGGGCTGGAACTGCAGCTGCAACCTCACAGGGTGCTTGGTCTGAGCACCGTTTGCTCCAGGGTGCTGCACTTTCTCCCTGACTTAGGATCTGGCCAAGTCCTCGGCACTACAGGGCCTGCCAGGCTCTTCAGCCTGTCCTGCCACCTGCTGTGCTTGGACCCGCTTCCACTGCTCCTCGTGGGGTTGGAGCACTGGTCTCTACAGGGTGGTGCTTTGACAGAGAGGGAGTTTTTTGGAGCTGTGCTCACAGAAGAAATGGATGCAGTTCTTGGGGGCCCCTGTTAGTTCTGGTGAGAGTTTGGGTTATAAGGCAGGGCTACCCCACATGCCTGATCCCTTTGCGGTTCAGCCAATTTCCACCTTTCAACCGTGCTGTGATGAAGCCAAGGTCCTGGTTAGAGCACACAGATGGGCTTACCTGGCCATGACTGCACCCTACATAAGGCTTTCCTCTCTGTACAATACACAGCATCGCCATTCAGTACTGCAGTGGGAAATGGTCTAGTACACAGACATATTCCCCTCAGACTGGGTTCTGAAGGCCCAGCAGTCTTCATGGGAAGGTCTCCTATTCCTGTGGGCATAGGTCGGTCAGCAGCACCCCAGGGCCAGGTTGAATTTGCACCTGACTGAGGCCCAGGGCTTTAGGAGAGTGGATGCCTAGATGATCTCAGAAGGGCAGGGTAGGTAGAAGAGGTGGGCAGGAGCCACTCTGGCTTGGGATATCCCTACATGTAGTCTGGGTGAGGCAGAACCTGCAGGGACAGATGCAGGACAACTACATACCGTTGCCCTTGTCTGAGCGCTGTGGGTGGCTGTTGACAGCACTGGGGACGCCATGGGTGGCCCAGCGTGTGTGGGCAATGCCAAAGTGTGTCTCAAACTCCACCTTTAGGTCCATACTGTCTTGTTCTAAAGGAGAGAAAATCAGTTTGTTGC
This sequence comes from Octodon degus, assembly GCF_000260255.1. NCBI lineage: Eukaryota > Metazoa > Chordata > Mammalia > Rodentia > Octodontidae > Octodon > Octodon degus. Next base: position 492,655 of record NW_004524605.1, on the reverse strand, counting down.
CCTTTAAAATGAATACGGATACAAAACTCTTAAGATAAAATCACTTCATTACATCAAGGCATGTCGCTATGCCAACTGCATCATCAGCCACACGTGTCTCCCCAGGGGAACTGTGACACACTTGTGCTAAAGCTTACTGAGATTTTTTTGTTTTTTGTTTTTTGTCGGAATTGGGGATTGAACTCAGGCCCTTGCACTTGCCAGGGAAGTGCTTATTCTACTGAGCCATCTCCCCAGTTCCACTAACTGAGTTCTTATCAGCAGCACAACTTATTTCTTAATCAAAATAAACTGCCTGTAAAAAGAAAATGTGGCTGGACACACAGTTCAGTTGCAAGAGAGCTTGCCAAGCTTGCACAAGATCCTAGGTCTGATCACTGGCATCAAAGAGGGGAAAAAAGAACAAAAGAAAAGCAGTGTTACTTGCCAAAAAAATTAAAATAAATATGCAATAATTAAAATGTTTTAAAAAGTTGTCCATGTGCCACTGCTTTTTATTTTTAGGGAAGGGTCTACAGGGTGTTCAGGGTCTCACTACTAGATCAGACTCATAGTGATCCGTCTGTTTACAGCCTCCCAAGTGCTGGGATTATAGGGGCGCACCACCATACCCAGTCTCAATTGCTGTCTCGTGGCAGGTGTAGGGATTGAACCCCTGGCCCCTGCACCTGCTTATAGGTGCTTTAATCCGCTGAGCTGGTTGGCTGGCCCTCATGTGCCACTACTTAAAATAAGCCACCCCTCACTCAGTGAAACAGTTTTACAACGAGGGTTTAACCCTCCTGCTATTTATCCAAGCTTCGATCAAGCCCCTATTTTCAGGGGCAAATGGTGTTGGAGGAAAATGCTTTTGAATGGCTCATTCTGCACCAGTTGTGCCAATGAGAAGCGTTTTCCACTTACTGTAAAGTTCTTCATCCAAAGCCTTCACTTTGCCTTTTTTCTTGACAAGCTGGATGTGTCTTTCTTTGACTTCATGATTGTTCCCATCAATAGCCACTCCTGTCATTAAACATTCATTTGTTGGCATTTTTAACTTTTTATTGAAGTGTAATTCACACACGCATCATAAGCACACATCCATGAGTTTGATTAATGTGCACCCCAGTGTGACTCACACCCCAAACTACAACAAATCCACCACCCAGAAGGATCCCCTTGGCCTTTCCGATCAATTTGCCCACCACTGAGAGGAGCCACTATTTCCATTTCCATCCCGGGAGACTAGTCTGCTACTCAGCACGCCAAAGGAGTGGCACCCAGACGCTACTTATCACAGTGGAATGTACAACCCGTCTCACATCAGCATGGGGCACAGCGCCCCCCTCCACCCACTCCTGGATCCACAGGACAGGCACCTGCTGATCAAATATTCCAAAACACAAACAAAACTGCACCTATACCAAGCATACTAAGACTTTTCCCTGCCACTATTCTTTAAGTAATACACTATAACAACTACTTATATAGCACTCCCACTGTATTAGGTCTTGTAAGGACTCTAGAGATTTTTAAACATTGATTGGTGATTTAAAGTATACAGGACCTAGGGCCAGGGAGATAGCTCAGTGGAATAAGTGCTTGTCTGGTAAGCACAAGTTCCTGAGTTCAACTCCTGGTACCGCCAAAAAAATATACAGGAGCTATGGCTAGGTTGTATGCGAATATTGCGTCATTTTATTGCATCCCAGTTTATACATGGGACCTGAGCACCTGCTCACTTCAGACACCGCGTGATGACTACCCTACCCACGATCAGCCCTTGCCTTAGTCAGTACCATCTGAGCAGGGAGGGACAGAGCTGATACTTCCCCACCCTGGCATGCACCAAGGCCCTCTCACGTGCCAGGCATGCACTCTACCACTGGGCTATGTCCCAGCCTCTATCATTTTATTCATATTTTCTCTTAACTAGTATCCTAAACCTTTCCGCAATAACATCTTTCTAACCGGCCACACACTCCTTCCCTGGATGGCTGTGTCAGTTTCTCCCCGTCACCTACCAAGAGGTGGGTATTTGGTCTGTTTCCCATTTTTAATTAGGCAGCCTGAAGAGAAAGGAGAGCTAGGCAATTCATATCCCTAACAGTTCTTAACAGAAAGCATAACAGATCAAAGGGCTGAGGTGTGCGAATAGAGTACAGAAGGCAGCCGAGATGTCACAGTGTGAAGACCACTGCAGGAGGAAACCCCCTGGTTGAGACTGCAGCCCAGCACCTGCGAACCTCTCAGGGATAACTGCTTGAAGTGCAGCCCAAAGCCCACGCGTTTATCACCAATTAGACCTGAATATTGAGGATTTCGTTTAGAAAAACAATGCACACATTTACATTTTTTGTCTTAGAAAATCACAATAACAGAGCTTTCAATGATGCAAACAGCTTTTATGAAAGGGAAGCATTTGCATTTGGCACACTTTGGCACAAGTAAGGGATCTCTGCTGCTGTGCACGTGTCCTCATTTGTCAAACCCTGGCTTATCCTTAGTCCCAGAGCAGCTCTCAGGTCTGTTATCTGCTAGACTAACAGAGCAGCTCTCAGGTCTGTGCAGTCCTCCCTCTCAGCTGCAGGGACCCCGGGCTGGAGCGTGGCCTGAGGGCTTCTGCGCCCCAGGGCTGCCAACACGCACGGCCATTAGGAGTGGGTGTGTCAGCCACGCACCAGGATCCAAGCACACACTTCCTGGCTCACTGTGAAGTATCGCAACAGTTCTGGCTTCTTTCAAAATAGATTTGCTGAAAACTACGTCATTATCTTTTGATCAGCAATACTGGAGAACAAGAGCTGCAATAGGAAGTACGATGTGGGATCTCTCTGACAGAGATTTCTTTTAAACTTTCACTTTTTTTCTATAGGTGTCTGTACTTTTCTGTAATTTTCAAATTCATTTAACGGACAAGTGTTATTTTTATATTGAAAAGAAACATTAAGAATGACCAGAAAAAACCCCAGTTGTAAAAAGTGCCACTATAACAAAATGGGTGAGAGAAGAGCCCACGGATGTCCACACCAGCTCCCTTGCCACGAGGCCACCTGTGGCACCCACCTGCTGAATCATAGCCTCTGTACTCAAGACGCTGCAGCCCCTTGATGAGGGTTTCAAAAATCTCCTTCCTCGTGCGGGGGACTCTGTAGTTCATGTAAGCGAAGATTCCTGTCCAAAGAGGGAAAGAGTCACTCTAGGAACGCACGCGCATTGTGCTTAGAGTAAAACGCTTCTTAATGCCGTGGCATCTCTGGAGGCTCCCTGCAGAGGAGGACGTGGCCTTGCCTGGCTCACAGAAGAAGGACCTCTGCCTGTTCCCGAGGGCTCACCTAGCTCACTCAGCTGCTCCAGAGGCCAAACAACCACAACCTGTGCCACACCTCTTGGCCACACAGAGAATTCATCCTCTAGACGCACAGCAGAAGACGGCTTTAACGTGGTGTGGCTTACAAAGACAGCAAGGAGCCAAGTGCCTTGGGACATTTTGAAGTGCCACCTCCTCTTTGATTTTCACAGAAGATGCCTGGTAAGTTGTGAGGAAGTCAGCAGCCCCTATGGCAGGGCGGGACAGGAGATTGCGTCCACCTTCCACTTGTCAGCATGGCTTAGAGTATGACCATGAGCAATCATTACAGTTAGAACGGTGAGAATAAATCTATTACCTCAGACACCCTTGGTCCCCAGAGAACCCTTACTGACAAGGCAGGCTGGCAAGCCAGGAAGATTTGACCTGGCATTAATTTCTGTATTTATACTTCAAAATCGTATTTTTCCAAATAGGGACTGATAGTTATCATGCTGGTTCTCTCTTTCCAGATTCTTCCACTGTCCTGTTCAAACTAAGGACCCTTGATTGATTCCCTCCTGTTCTGCCAATCCCATCTTCTCTTCCTCTTTGTCCCCACTTGGGAAAACCTGCCCACATCAAAGCCAGGTGCAAGCCCATCTACCAGAAGGCCCCTGACAAGAGTGGGGTGTGTGTATCCCCCTGAAGAGGGCTGTCCCCCGAAGGGCTCACTGCCAGAGGGTTGGTCTCAACAAGAGACCGGACAGAATGGGTGCACATGTGGTTACGGGGTTCCACCTTTGTGAAAGGAGAGGGGCTTCCGTGGGGTGTGGGCCTTATAGGACTAAATTAGTTCTCAGGATTGTGTGTTGTCATGGAAAGAGGCTGCCCCATAGCGTGGCAGTGTTTCCCTTTCTGCTTCTTGGCCACCTGTCAACAGCCCAGGGTCTTCATCAGAGCCCCACACCATGCATCACAGTCCTCCAGTCACCTCCAAATCAACACTTACGAGGTAGTGTTGATAGTTGGTAGTTGTTCTAGAAACCCAAAGCAAGGACAAGGGCACAGCTGCACTTACAGCTGTGCATGCCCTGCACACAGTGGCTCACTAACTGGCTTGGGACACCAAGACTACCCATCTGTATTGGGGAGGAAAGGAGCAGTACAGGAAGATGTTCCTGGATGCAGCATATTCACAGTGACTGTCAAGTCCATCTGGGACACTATAACAAATACCACAGAGTGGGCAACCTATAAGCAACATAAATTTATTCTGCACATTTTGGAGGCTGAGAAATCCAAGGTAAAGGCACTGACAGACTCAGTGTCCTCAGACAGCCAAGTCTTCCCTGTAGCTTCCATGGTAGAAGGACTGAGATCCCTCGTTGGGTCTTTTATAAAGTGAGTCCATTTGAGAGTTCTGGCCCCATGACTTGATCACCCCAAAGGCTCCACCTCCAATGCCATGCTCAGGAGTGAGCATTTCCAGTATTAACTTTAGGGGCACACGAGCATTCAGCTCGTAATAGTAAATAATCTTTTTTTGGCAGTACCCAGTGTGACTGAAAGCACACTGTGCAGGGTACTGGGCACAGCGTCCCTGCAGCTGCCTGTCGAAGCCTCAGTGTTGGTCCTGTCACTCCCCTGGCTTGTGGAACAGAAGCCTGGGACCCCTCCAGAGTGGACCCAAGGAGACCGCAGGGCTCAACGGCCTCTCACCACTGGACTGTGCTGCTGCTAGCATGGGTATCACTGCATGGGCTAAAGATTTCTTTCCCCAGTTACATTTTGCTGGGACAAGAGAAAGATCCAACCAGGATTAAACTTCTTCCAGTGATGAACTTCAGCAGAGAACAACTTGCCCAAGGATAACAAGGGCTGACCACCACTGCAAACTAAACCACCTGTAATATTTCCAATCACAAAGAAGCTCAGAGTGAAGGCCTTAAATTGAACAATCTAGCCTCAATGAATGAATAGTATGTTGGGTCTCATCGTACCTGAATTTGTCTGTACACACTTGGTCAGAAAATAGGCCACAGCATTAAAAAGTACTGACACTATGCACAGTGTTCTTACATAGTGCATGAGACAGGTTGTGCACACAAATTAAGGCAGAGTTTGGATATAAAAACATGCACACTGTGCTTTCTGAGCAGTTACAGATGTTTTGCTGTTAAAAAAGGCTGAGGGCAGTTGGACGGTCAGCTGTTAGCTACTGTGAGCTACTGTTATGGTTTGTGTCTAGGTGTCCCCCCCAAGCCTCATGCAGTCTTGGGGCTGCTTCTGGAGTTTGTGATTGATTGCTGTGGGTGTGGATGCTGCCCCTGCCCTGGGGCAGGTAATTTGCATTACAATGTAAGGAGGGAAAAGAAGCTAGCTGCTTGAGCTGCTGCTACCTCTCCCTGGCGCTCTTGCTCTTTGCTGCCACCATGAAAGGTTGCCCTCTGCGTGTGCCACTCTGCCTTGGAGCCAGCTGAGTGTAGACTGAAACCTCCAGTAACTGTGAGCTAAATAAACCTTTCCTGCCTTCATTTTGGGTGTCAGGTATTTGTCTAGCAACGAGTGAAGAGTAACTAAGACAGCTACTTCTGTTTTCCCTGGTGACTCCAGGTCAGGTGTGAGGAGCGGAGTGTGACAGCTGCGCACCCTGGACCCGCACCAGACACGGGTGCTGCTGGGGCAGGAGGCACGCAGTGTGGCCCACATTCAAACAAAAAAAAGAGCCTTGGGTGCACTCTGCCACCGCACTTATTAAAATAAAGTCATCTTTTACTCTAAACATTAAAAATTGTTCAACAGCATTCTGGAAATAGGAAAGCATCACATTATCTCACTTAAAATATATAGCTTGGGCCAGAGGTATGGCTCAGCGGCCTGGCACCTGCCTGGCAAATGTGAGGTCCAGAGTTCAATTCTGGTACCAAAAAAGAAAAGAGAAATCAAATACACAAGCCAATGGCTCTGAGTCTACTTACAAATGTGCACAGCCATCACCGAAGTCTGTTTCGGTGCAGTTCGGCAGTGAGGTGTTTGTCTGGCTCACGCAGCCAGGGCCTAGTAAACACGAGGCCAGGCGGCTGCAGCAGGCTGTTACTCAGGACAGTCATCGCCTTTCCCTGGATCTCCAGCCCTTTGTATTTATTTACCTTTTAATTTTAAGTCAGGGTCATGCCGAGTCCTTGAACCACCTGAGCTGAGCCTGAGTTTGGTATTCTCCTGCCTCAGCCTACCAGAAAGCTGGGATTGGAGGTGTGCACTACCAAGCCAGACTGAAAGGACTTTAGATCTGAGTGGTTATCAAAGGAGTCCTCTGCAGTTCGCTCTCCAGCCTCCTCGGCAGGTCCTTGCACACACTGCTTCTGCCCAATGTCCACACGCAGCCTGCATGGCCGTGGGACCCACAGCGCCCTGAGCCAAGGGCAGGGGTGCCATCAGCCCTGAGGGTAGAGCCCTAGAGGGCCTTTGTCCCCAGTTGAGACAGGAGGCCTGGTGGCCACCAGGGCACAGGCTAGGAACTGATTGTGGCGAAAAGCTGCCGGGAGAGGCTTCTAAGGTCTTCGGGCAAGAAGGCACCAACTTAATTTTCAGGGTGAAAGTTCCTCCCTTGGCGGAGCACTGCTTCTTTGCGTGCGCAGCTCACCCTCTTGGCCAGGTTCTCTGCGCTCACGGAAGAGAATGAGCCGGCACTCTATGGTTAATTATTACCAACAGGCCCTCCTACTTAAAAAGCGATGGAATGGAGCTGCTTCTCGAGGAATGTTTCTTGTCAAAATTCCCCTTTCAAATCCTTTCCATCCCTAAATAAAAGCTACAGTGAGAATCCTGTTATGTATTTATTTACTTAACCTAGGATAAAAGTAATCAGATAGTTGGATGATAAGTGATGGTTTACTTTGGAGATCAATTTGGCCATCTCTTAAAGTTAGAAGTGCACGCATTTCCAGAGCTCTTGTACTTCTAGAAATGTGCCTGGTGGCCACCTTTGCAGAGGTCAAGTGTGGACATGAATGCATAGCTTCTCCGTGTCCTCTGTGGTCACCAAAGGCTGGAGACAGCTGGTGCCTGGCAGGGCCAGGCTCTGCAAATGCACAGAGCCACCTGGTGGGCAGACCTGGCAGGGAGCAAGTGAGATGCGCAGATCTACAGGTCTCTGGGGTTGGTCAGGGGAGAGTGGCAGCTTGCAGTCCATGAGTGAATCATGAGGGGAGAAGCGGGGGGCTGTGTGGAGTACAACATTGCCTCAGTGTCCACCAGGAACTGGTTCCAGGACATGCTACAGAAAGTCCAAGGTGTTCATGTCCCTTATACAGAATGGGATGTGCCTGCAACCTACACACAGCCTCCCATGTATTTTCTTCCCTTCTCCTCCCTCCCCTCCGTCCCCTCCCCTCCCCTCCCTTCCCTTCCCCCATCCCTCCCATCCTCTCTCCTTCAGTCCCCTGCTTCCTGGATTGAACCCAAGGTCTTGTGCACACTAGGAAATGTAATGGGTCAACTCACACTTTAGACTATAAATGTAAATCTTTTGTTTTCTGTTGTGTAAAAATGTATACTCACCACTGTTCTAGGTTGTTTAGTAAATAGTGGCTGTTTCTTGCTGTTTGCTAGATAAAATTCCTATAACCCTCACCAATTCCTGTAACCCTCACCAATTCCTGTAACCCTCACCAATTCCTGTTAACAAAGTTAGCTTACAGAGATGACTTCAAAAGGAAACTAAATGGGCTTTAACTTCTTGTAACCTTGGGCTATGCAAGGCTGCCTGCAGGTACTCAGGTGCAAGATAACCAGAAACTAAAACAAAGCCCCAGGAAGTTGAGTTTGGGGGGTGGTCACAGTGACCCTGAAAGCATTAGAGTGTGTCAGACAATGAATTTGTTTACCAACTGTAATGTGATTCCAGGTTTTAAAAGCCCCCTGCTTCCTGGGCTGCAGCCTTTCGGTCCTCTCCTGTGTGAGAGCTGATGGGGGCCCTGAGCTCAGTAATGAACGGCTTTCCAAATCCCAATCTGGCTGGTCTGTTCCTATTCCAAGCGACCCGTCACAGCAAAGTGCTCCATTGACCATGTCCAGCCTCTTCTGATATACATTTCCTGTACACAATACTTAATATGATACCTACACATTGCTTCATTTAAATTCAAGTTTCATTTTTTGGAACTTGCTGTAATATTTTCCCAGATGTTTTTAACCCAGTGTTGCTTAAATCTATGGATCGAGAATATTTGGGGAAAAGCCCGCATCTTGTCCTGAACATGCACAGACTTTTTACCTTGTCATTATTTCCTAAACAATACAGCATAGAAACGATTTATGTGTCATTTATATGACATTAGGTACGATAAAGAGCCTGGAGATGACTGGAAGCGGACCACAGGACATGTGTGGACGCTATGCAAATACTACACGCAGGGAGCCTGAGCATCCATGGATTCTGGTATCCATGGGAGTCCTGGGACAAAACCAGGGGACAACTGTATTTCTCAAAGGGCACCCAAAACCCAGAGAGCAGTGGCCACCTTAGACATGGCCACTGGATGGAGGGCAGGGACTTCCTTTTCCACTGCATTTGTATTTGTATGGCGAGGATACTTCAAGGTGTCCCACTATATGAATCAGAATACCTAAGCGTTATCTAGATAATTAGAAAAGATTTAGAAATGATTTCATTTATCAGAAGGGGGACGTTCTAGCCAAGATGCTGGGGTTGACAAGGATGAATTATGCGGACAGTGGCAAATGCAACACAGCCTTGGCTCACCTGACTTTCTGTGTGGGCAGCCAGCCCGGTGGGGTGGGGGCTCACAGGGACAGAGCAGTGCTGGCATGGCAACTGAGGCGGGCCACACTTCTGCTGGGCCTGTCTTCCCAGGGTCATGCTAACCCCCCAACACGGCCGCCCCGTGCTGCACAGCGGCTCGCTCCCAGGCCAGGCCCTCCCACCCCTCTCCTCCACACTGAGGCTCCTGGACATCCAGCTCTGAACAGCCATGAGAGGACAGAAAGAAAACTTGAGCATGCTTCCCCACCTGAACCTAAAAAGACCTGAGTCCTTCCCGCAATGCCACTCCTGGTACATGACAGCAAGATGTGCAGTGTGGCAGCTGAAGTCTGGGGCCAGGGCCAAACATCGCTTCTAACCTCATCCCTGTCCTCTGCTTTTTGTATGGTCCTAGCAGGTCACTGGACGCCTGTACAAATTTTTTTTATTGGTGAAGTGGGTGATGGCAAGATCTACTCAGTGGGTGGTTGTGAGAATTCAGAGCCCTATGTCTTCTTAAGCACACGAAATGACACCTGTCACACAGCAAGGGCCATTCAGATAAACACAGCAGGACATTTCCCACTCCTGGAGTGCTGGGGCATGAACACAGTGTGTGCCCATGGTGCAAGGCCAGCCTTTGGGAAATGACCATTAAGTGTGGCTGAGGGGAAGAGCACCACTCTGTTGTTGTTTGTTCTTGGACTTTGCCTTGGGGAACTGGTGCTAAGCATGGCCAGGAGTGGTGACAAAGTTGTGGCTGGGGCAGGATTTAATTTACCCCATAAAGAGCATCCTCTTGAGGGCCTTGTTGAATGAAAGAATGTGAGTAAATGAGTGGATGGGGAGTTAGACAAGTGGGCTGAGTAAAGCCGGGCCTGAGGTGCAGCCACAAGAAGCCACACACAAGCAGACATTTCCAGGAATCCATGGCTGCTCTCATTGCTTGGACTCGGGGAACAACGAGGCTGGAGAGGTGCACGCTGCTGAGCCAGGTACTCCTGAGTGTCAGTGCCGCTCACAATGGCAACAAGGTACCATTGACATTCTGGGTCAGCTCCTGGACACGCAAACACAGAGGTCCACGTTGCCTGCACTGCTCCCCTGCCCACCCTCCGTGCCCTGTGCTGAGCCCACGGAGGCGAGGACAGCCTTCTACACAAATGACCTGGGGCTAGTGGCAAGGGCCCAGCACTCTGCTGGCGGGGCCACAGCATAGAGCCCCATCACCAGCATCTGCCGAGACTTCCATGTGCCAGCCTTGGCACACCTAATCCTCACAATGCCCTAAGCTGAGACTTCCACTTCCATGAATGGACAGAGGACCTGAGGCTCTAGGGTCAAGCTCTTGAGTAGTTCACAGCCAGCTCCACCTGACTGCAAGCTGGACTCACCCACAGCACTCAGCGCAGACTCTCACCCCGAGAGTGAGGCCCAGTGTACAGGTAGATGTCTGTCAGGGATAGGCAGATAGAACCGAGAGCATCCTCGGTCAGTTCCATGCCCCATGCCACTGCATGGGTACCTACTCCTCTGCCCCCGAGAGACCCCTCAGGACGCCCCACCGCAGGACACTGCTGCTTCTGGTTCCACCTTTCTTCTCCTGTCCAGCCCTCCCCACCAGGCCCCGGATGACCACTGCAAGGCAGGCTACAAGTACATTCCTTCTTCCTCTAATCCCTGGGCTACAGATGCCCTCCTCAGGCTGGTGTCAGCCCTTCCTTGCATTCAATCTGACCCACCCTGACTTCCCACATCCTTCTGCAGTGCCTGACCTCCAATCCACTCCTGTGGGTGCCCAGAGCCAAATGCAATCACCCTTGGGGCTCACACCTCAACTGCCCCCCTCCCAGTGACAGTAATCTTTCTTTTCTGAACTCCCTTTTCGTTTTTTCCATTCTCTTTTCATAATTCCTGCCACCCTCTACCTCTACTTCTCACTATTTATGGGATCTACCCTCAGGTGGTTCAGATTTTTGAGAAGCAAAGATGATGGGGCAGTAATGACATTGGACCACCTTAGAGAACAGTCCTGCTTCCCATTCTCATCCATAGAGGGCAGGCTCCAGGACCAGGGCATGGAGTAGGCTTATCCATGGAGTGCAACAAGGGATGGAGGAGGGGTGGGAGGAATAGGGCATGGGGTGGCAGAGGCCAGAGACTTGGTGGGGTGGACGTGGAGGCCTTGGAACTCCTAGAAAGCCCAGAAGTTCTGACAGCAGGACGGGAAGGGGAACATGAGCATGGAGGACTTCAGCAGAGACCCCAAGATGCAGAACCCATGAAACCTTTTAAAGAAAAGGGGTTAGCCAAATAGCTCAGCAGATTAAAGCACCTGCTTAGGCAGACACAGCAGCCAGGGCTTGATCCCTGCTGTGCTGTGCTGGCCCCACCCCCACCCCTGGGGTGCACTGGAGACTGTGACTGAGACCTGGTGTGGTGGTGTGCACCTATAATCCCAGCTCTTGGGAGGCTGCACTCAGGCTGATTACTACAAGTCCAATCTATGTAGTGAGCCCTGGAGACCCTGTACTAAAATACAAAAATGAATAAATAAATAAATGGAAAGGTGCACCCTGCAATCTCTGTAGAGAGCCCTGAGCCACATTACACTCTATGTACAAGAGAGCCAAGTGACTTGGACAGATGCTCGGACAACTAGCTCAGCCATACATCCTCCATAGCTGGGCCACAGTTGCCCTCCTCAGGCTGGTGTCAACCCTTCCTTCTCACCCTGGCGCCCAGAGATTCAGACAGCATTTTAGGGCTTCAGTCCTAAAACTAAGAGGTGAAGGGAGTGAGGAAATGTTATAGAGTGACAGAAACTGAGACAAACCCAGAGGGACTCAAGGAGCCCTGGAGAGGTGATTGTGGCTCCCGGATCTCATCTCAGCTGGGAGGTCTGAGGCTTCCAGCAATCTCTGCCCAGGGGCTGAGAAGTCATTCAGGAACTCAAGATCAAAGGCCCCAGGAAGGTTCACAAGGGCACGGGGCCCTGAAACTCAGGGTTCACCCCCTAAGGGACAGAGGATGAAATGACCAGCTCAGGGAGGTGACAAGCACCCCTGGGTGCCTGGCCAGGAAGGAGAATCAAGAGCACTAAACTCCTGGAATCTTCTCTGTAACTCCTGGGGGATCTGGGATGGAGAAGAGAGGGACAGTTCAGGGCCTGGACGATGGGGAAGGCTGAGCTCACAGTGGGCAGGCTGGAGTCAACATTCTGATGTTATGAGTGCTGTTGTCAGACTCTCTCCTCACACTGGCTTCTCAGTGAGAACATGGCCATTGCTGGGAGGATGATGAACTGTTGGAAGACGTCCAGCTGTGTGCCTTCAATGTCCCTCCCTCCCACCCAGGTTGGGACCCTCCCACCCTGAGGGCTCTCTTTCCACCAAATCCACTGCTTCTCAGGGCAGAAAGGGCTAATATTTTAGTATATGAACCTAATGTAGAGCAGACACTACTGAGTCCACACTGGATCCAAAAAGGGAGTCATGGCCAAGCCATATTTCTGCCCAAAGGGATTCTCATAAAACTCATGTGTGTGTGTGTTGGGGGTCTACCCTCCTGGGTGACCCCCAGGAATGGGGAGGCCACTGGGTCAAGATCTGCAGAGGCGATGGCCTCTCCTGCATTCTTCCTTGCTCTCGTAGACTGAGGAAGGCCACTTGACAGATGCCGTGAGAGTGACAATTCTTAGTGGCTCCTACAAGAAATCAGAGTAAGATGGTGGTGCTATGAAACAGGTGGCCCACAGTCAAGTTCCTACAGCAAGGCAGAAAGACCTGAAGGTAGGGGCCAGGAGACCCAAGTGGCCATAGTTTATGTGGAGGACCACCTGGGCAGCCCTCCTTGAAAGAGGAGCAGCTGTCTCCACGTTGGCGGAGCCTGACCCTGTTTCCATGTACTGATATGTGCAGAGCTGGCTGGGACTTCTTATCCCTTCAGTTGGTTTTAAGCAATACCTATCTGTCTAGCTGAGGTGCTGGTGGTAGTCTTTGAAGATGACATGCATAACTCCCCGATAACCCACATTTGCTACTCTTTAATATGTGCCAGGTTGAGATGGGATGAAGAGCCAGTGCTCCACACTGTCGGCTGGGATCTGAGTCTCGAGATGCAGGCTGTGACTTCCTGGGGCTTGAAAGATCACACATCAGAGCTGAAGCACCTACCCCAAAACATTAGATACCATCTCATCTGAGCAATGCAGATTACTCTTTCTGTATATCCTCCTCGCAACATACTGCAGAGGTAAATGCAGGCCTCCTACCTAGCCCAGCTCACAGCCCTCACCTACTTCCTGCCATTCTCAGTCACTCATCCTCAAGCCACTCCTCCTTCATGACTGAATAAAACCCAGGTTTGGCCCTGGGTCAAGGCCTTTGTTTCAGATAGCCATAACCGTGGCTGGACTTAGCGCCCTAGCTCCCCACAACTATAAATATGCTTTAGTGTCTTTGTTCTCGAGGTGGGTTGCACTGGAAGTGGTACACTGGAATTAACCTGATAGGATTCCAATAACTTATTCACAGGATTACAAATATAAACTTCCTGGACTGAGAGGAGGACCTGAATGGGCCCTCCACAGCTCCGAGGAGGGGCCTGGCTCCTGCAGACTCATCCTGCCCCAGGCCTCCTTGAGAAGCCTGGGCTAAAGTTACCACAGATAAACCCACCAGATAGCAACAGACTGCTTTCTGCAGCAAACACAGACAAAGCATTTCTGTTTTTAAAAGAAAAGTTCCTGATGTCCATGTTACTTTAATGTTTCACAAAAATAAAGTAGGATACACCATATACTTTTCATTTTTATTAAAAGAAAGTCTTTTACAAAAAAAGAAACTCGTTAAATTGCCAAAATTTGTCTGTAAAAGAAGCCAAAACTTTCTTTCAGTGAGAACTGTTTCCTTTTAAAATTAAAGGCAAATAATTTGATTCAATTATTTAACTGTGTTTATAAATTCATCTTTAAACTTTTTTCCAACTTGCGTGTAACTTCAAGTTACTTTCTCTTATAAACTAGTTTTGCTAAATAAAAAACAATTCCTTCATTTAAAATCACTGTTTACTAGGTAATGTCATACAATAAAATTTCCAGTGGTTTCTATGAACTTGGAAAACCCCTGACAGAGAAAGCTGACCAATGGAGGAAGCGTGCTGTAACTGGGAGGAGGAGGAAGGGAGAGTGGAGGAGGGCAGCCAGCACCGGGAGCCCCAGACCTACACAGCCTGCTGCGGGCAATTCCTCCGCCGAGGGCCACTCTCGCACCTACTTACGGCTGGGCAGTCTTGTGTTGGAGCTGCCAGTCGTGGCAGCCTAGAACCAGCTACATATTTTCTTCTCAAACTCCACACTCAGGGCCTCACACTGGTGACCTGAAGGTAGCATGGTGAAAGTTCTGATGCCACAGAAACTGACAAACAGGAGTGCCCCTTACTCCCCGCATGCCAAAGCATCACTGGGGAGAGTCTTGCCCACTTCTGGTAGGAAAGGTGTGTGAGGTTTGGCAAGATACCTAGCCAAGCACCCTTCAACCATTAATCATGATATGTCACCTTGACTTGAGTAAGAAATGTCCGGCAGACTAGAAAGCACAGTCCTGGGTATGTCTACGATGACCAGCACACAGGCCGGCAACCAGGTTGGGGAAGACCGTGCTGGATGTGGGTGGCACCAACAAACAGGCTTGTAGCCTGGATGGGGAAAGGGGCATGAGGATGCTCCGCCACAGCCTTTGCACATCAGATCCAGTTTCTTCAGGCTGTAAGGCAGGCTCATGGGGGGGCTCGCCAGCGAGCTCCCAGGCCCTTGACCTGGAACCAGGGCTGCAGCTGACCCCTCTTGTTCTGTGGCTCTCCTGGCCTGGGAGCAGGCCCTGGGTCTTCTGGCTCTGCAGTGTGCTGATGGCCACCACCAGACTCCCCTGCCTCTGATCAAAGGCAGCCACGTGAATGCTCTCCACTATGAGCCTGCAAGCCTACCTAATAAATCTTGGGTAATTACACACGTGGTCTCTGGTTCTGCTCCTCTGGAGAACTCTAGGTACCGCTAGGGTACTACCCTGGTTACCCAGTCCCACAGTCTGTGCCCTCAATTCATCCTCACCAGAGGCATCACTTCCTTACAAGGAAGAGAGGATGTCTTAAGGAGATTGCAGAGGTGGAAGACATAGGGAGAAAGGTAAACCCTCACATGAGTCAGTTAATCTCCTTGGATTGCCCTTTCTCAAGCTATCATAGTGTAGGATCTCTATCCCAACTGAGAAAGAGGCAAGGTCAGATTAAGTCTTCGATGAGCTTGCTCAAAGAACTGCTACACATGCAAACAATCTGGGTATGTGTCTCTGGCCTCTTCTGGTTCTGAGAGAAAAACCTGCTTCTTGCAAAGAAGGGATAAACCGAGAAAATGTGTACATACAAGGAGGGCATGATCCTATGAGGCAGAAGCTGACTGTTAAAGAATCCATAAAGTCTGTTTGACCCCACTGGGCCTGTGGTACCACGCCGATGAACAAGGGTGTTAGGGTTTATGTCTAGCATGTCCCCCTGGCCTCATGTGTTCAGAGGGGGGCTTTGGGAAGGTGACTGGATCACTGGAGTGATATACTCATGGGTGGATTAGCCCCCCTCTGAGTTTTGTGGTGTGTGCTACTAGCAGATGGAGCCTGGTGGGAAGAGGCAGTCACCGAGATGTGACTGGCAGGGGCATCTCTCTCGGTTCCCTTTCTGCTTCCTGGCTGCCACAGGACAGCACATCACCTCCTCTTTGCTCTTCTGCTCTGCTGTTTCTGCCTTGGTGCCTGTGCCCATGGGCCTCTCCTCCTGTACGCTGTGGGCGTTGGGTTTTGGCCCCAGCAATGGGAAAGTGACCAAGACAGAGGGGCTGTCGGCTGATGCCTGCTCTCAGCTTTGGGTCGGGTGGGTCCAGTCAGAGAGTGCAGTGACCTGGTATATGCATGGGAAGGGATGCTGGGGGACCTTTGCCTGAGACGCTCAAGGCCAAGACTGCATCAGATGTACAACCCTAGGCTACCTGCAAAGAAGGAACTCCAAGGTGGCAATCCAACTTCAGGACAATGAATAACAGCCTTCAGAGATACCAGGCTCGAACCCCCAGAATCTGCAAAGGCTGCTGCTTATGGGAACAGATCTTTCTACATGAGAGTACATTAAGGCTCCTAAACTGTGAGATTACTCTGCATAATCTGAGAACACTAAAATCCAACTGCCAGAACAAGTGTCCTTCTGGGACTGAGGCACAAGGAGGTCTGAGGAGAGGGGAGGCGATGGGACCACGGAGCAGACACCCACCAGTGCTGCGCCTCTAGCCCGGCATGCGTGCGCCTGCTTCTCTCTGTATGGGGACAGGGGCATGTGCTACTGTAAAATATTGACTCAGGATTTCAGGTTGATCCTCAGACTTTTTTTTTTTTTTTTTTCAAGAAAAGTAAAAAACCCCACTGACATGAATTCTGCCCATTTGGAGTTTGGCAGCTAATTTTGTTTGGGACAATTAATTTAAAATGCATAAACTATGTTATCAAACCAAAAATGCCTATCTGCATGGTGGCCCCACAGTACCAGGATACTGTAATCTCACTTCGGTGGCAGAGTTACCTGTGGTGTTACCTGGCCCCTGACTGGTCTCCAGTCCCTAACTCACCTACTCCTTCATGAGGAGGATCACACCCATGTGAGCTATGAAGCACAGGGCCTGGAAACGGCCAGTCCACAGTCAGTTATTCACACATCACTGGGTGAAGGGGGGAGGGGAGAAGGCAGCAGTAAACTCTCCACTGGCGCAAAGCCAACAGAAGTCCAGTGACTCTATGATCAAATCTGCATAGGAGCATTGAGGGGTCCTTCCAGCTAAATTCCCACTGAAGATTGTGACACACAGCGGCTCAGTCTGTGGAGGATCAACTACTGTCAGGTCCTGGGTTTCTGAGGAAGGAGCAGCAAAGGTAACCTAAACCCAGTGGTCAGCTGACTGATAAGGAAGCTAGGCCTTTGGTCTCAACTCCTGCGGGACCTGCAGACCCAGATGATCTGATCTCTGGTTTTTGTTTTTGGGGTGTTTTTTTTTTTTTTGTATCGAGAATTGAACTCAGAACCTTGTACTTGCCAAGCAGGCACTGCACGCTGAGTGATCGCCTGGGCTCCAAGAGATCTGCTCTCCTAAGGCTATTTTGAATGGTAGTGACAGACACCGACCTAGAACGATTCTTGCCCGAGCACAGGTGTGCACAGACATTGCTGGGCATCAGTTCCTTACATGTAAAGGATCCTCCATGTTGCATAGATCATTCCGGGAACACCGTAACATGTTTCGCTATATCTTTGTACTAAGAGCAGAGTCATGTCACTTTCTTGTAAAACGGATTCAATTTTCAAAAATGTAAATGAATTCACTACAAAAGAAAACCATTAAGAGACAACCTCTCAAAGCCGGCTGCCCACTCCTTCTGTCAGTAATCCTCTGGCCTGCAACACAAGGCCGGTTCAGACCTTGGCCGGGGCTGGCAGCTGGCACACCCCACCCTGCATCCCTCCCGAAGTCAGAGAGCGCCTTTCATGGTTTCAGAAGTTACACCCGGTTCTCCAGCCACAGGGGGCTGGAATGGGTAACTGAATCCTACTCAAGGAGGAAAAAGCACAGTGACCTTTTGTCCCAGCAGAAGTTCCTGGCTCCCAGGCAGCGGGCGGAGGCGGCCCAGCCTGGAGCGTGAGGGATCGCGGACGTGCGCGAGGGCCCGCGAGGGGACAGCGCTGGCCGCCCAGGCAGTCGGTACGCCGCAGCCGGCCCTGGCCCCCGCCTAGCTGCCGGCACTTCACCGCCCTCCTGCGCCCCTCCCGAGCTCCTCAGTAAAGAAGTGTCCGCGCAAAACCCACCCTTCCAGGGACAGCGTTCGCGGCCACGGAGGAGCGCGCCGGCGGGCGGAGGCGCAGATTGCGCGCCCTGCGCCCGCGAGGCTGCGCGTGGAGCGTCCGCGGAGGACTCGGGCGGCCTGGAGAAAAGCGCCCTCGCCGGACGCGGGTGGGGGTGAGCCGGCGCCCGAGGCTGGGCATCCCGCGCCCCCGGGGCGGAGCGGCAGGCCTGGCGGGTGAAAGCTCCCACGCCGGGGACGGCCAGGGCCCGCAGGCTCTCGGCCGCGGCAGGCGCACTCACCGCACATCCTGGCTCCGCGCCTGTCTCCGGTCGGGTTGAGTCTCAGGTCAGGTCTCCCGTACGCTTCGCGCTCTCCAGCTCCGGCTTCCGCGCGCTCGGGTTCTTAAGTCTGCGAGCCCTCGAGGGGCGGAGAGCGGGGGCGGGCGGGGCGGGGCGGGGGCGGGGCCTTCTCTCCCCCTCCTGCTCCTATTGGGCCCCGGTTGTCCTGACAACGGCGGTCCGGGCTGGAGCCTAAACCCAGGGTGAGGGGCGGCTTCCCCGGTCGCCACAGTACGGCGAAGGCGTCTGCCCCCGGACAGCGTTGACCTGGGCTCGGACCCCAGGTCAGCCACTGTTTAGTGTGAAGGGCGGACAGGGGACTGACTGCTCCGTGGCTCTGTTTCCCCATCTGTAAAATGGGGATAACAGTATATTCCACTTCCAGGCCGTGCTGAGGATTAACACGGTCTTTGTAAGACAGAGCGCGATGTCAGGCACAAGATACCTGCACCCAAACACCCCCTTCCGTGCGCCAGGCTCTTCGCAGAGCACGAAAGAGCGCGCAGAGACCGTTCCCTCCCAGCTCTCCCCTCTCCTGGAGAGGACTCGGCTCTGCCGAGAAAGGCCAGGGTTCCTCGGAGGTTGAAAACCCTGGAGGCAGGGATCCCTGGCTTTGAGCAAGAGCAGGGAGCCCAGAGAGGCCGCCCAAGGGAGCTGCACCCCAGATCTGCTGTAGCACAGCCCTAGCTTCCCGCCCCAGGTGGCCCTCAGCCCAAGACCGACCGCGTGAGTCACTGGGGGGCGGAGGTGGGGGGGCTGGGTCCCTGCCTGGTTCCCGGCTGTCCCTCCCTCCTCCACTCTCCAGCCGTCTCCTGAGGCAGGTCACGAGAACTGGCCCAATATTTGCGTATGTGGAAGCCATCTGGTGTTTTCTGATTTTTTCCCCCTTTCTTTTTCATTAAAAAAAAAAAAAAATCCTGAAGTTCTAAACAGATCCTTTCCAGTCGTATTCGGAAAAGAAGCTCTTTTTGACTTGTCTGGGGCGTTTCCCCTGACATTTGTCTTTCTCTAGCTTCACCAGGCTACGGTGGTAAGCTGTAGTGCGGCCATGAAAGAGAAGCCTGGCTGTGTAACCCTGGCGGGACAGCACTGGGGCCGCAGAACCTCGGCCTTTTGCCCCTTACCCTAACTCTGCAGGTTCGCACTCCTTCATGAGACTGCCCCATCACCTGCTTCATGTGGGGACTTGACGAGTGAAGGCGGAGACCTGGGCAGCACAGGTGGGCTCCAGGAAGGGACTGAGGTGGACGGGGCACTGCTTGGTGCAGGCCAAGGCAGCGGTCACAGAGATGCACAGACAGGAGGGAGCAGGGAGAAGTAAATGGCTTCCTTGTCTGAGTTCTGCAGCTCAGCCTGGAGATCGGGCTTCTCTGCCCTACGCGGCCCCACTGAGAAGAGCAAAGCTGAGAACAGAACCATGTCATAGGCCTTCTGCTCCAGCCAGAAAGGTGGAGTTCTGGGTCCTAGCAAGGCTCCCATCTGCCTTCCATCCTCCTTGGTGAGTCTCACAGTGAGGAGTGGACAGCCATGGTCCCCAGGGAGGCATTGGCAGCACCCCAGCATCCCCCTGCTTTGGGGACCAGCTCCTGAGAGTCCCCTGGGGGATGATGGCCTGGTCCTGACCACACAGCCTCTACAACCATGTGGCCACCTCATGGTTAGGGCTCAGCCCCCACCCACTCTGAGTTCTTGATAACTGCTCAAGGGCTTGGGGAACATGCAGCTGCCTGGAGCTGGTCCTCCCCTCCTACGTGATGAAGCTAGGCCTTCACATCACCTGGGGGAGCGGGGGGGGGGGGGCTTTCTGACTGTGGAGTGATTCAGAACAAAGCAGATTCCCCGGGATGAAAAGAGATGCACTCTGGCAAGTCCTTGCAAAGGCATGTATTAGAAATATCCCCAGTGCACACTGAGCGCAGGCTTTGGGTTGAGGACATGGCTCTGTAGTCGGTAGTAGTGTTTGCCTAGAATGTTGGAGGCCCTGGGTTCTACTCCTCGCAACACCAAAAGACATAGGACCTACGTGGTCCTTAGGGCACAAGGGACCCATTATGAAAGGGTCAGTATTAATTATGGAAGGACTTGAGCCTGCAAGTCGGGCCTCTCCACAGAATGCTCTCCGATGTGCTCCTTGATCTCGGGCTTTTGGCCTCAGGAAGCATG
Source organism: Octodon degus (assembly GCF_000260255.1). Lineage (NCBI taxonomy): Eukaryota > Metazoa > Chordata > Mammalia > Rodentia > Octodontidae > Octodon > Octodon degus. The sequence goes on along the minus strand of NW_004524605.1, from coordinate 472,246 downwards.
ATCCCAACAAACTTCTGTTTATAAATGATCAGTCTGCTATAGCAGAGCTGCGTTACAGCAGAACACAGCTAAGATGGACTCAGTAAATTCTCACCTTTGCTTAAGGCGCTCTGTAGTCACTTCTGTCCTACACCACCAAGTAGAGTCTTAATTCTTGTAGTCTGCTGGACCTGGGGCACAGTTAGGCAGGCAGCTGGTGGCCGAGACAGTCACCTTGCTGTCATTTGCCCAGGCCCTGTCCAGGTGCAGCCACAAGGCTCCTGGAGTTCAGTGAGACTGAACAGTCTTTGCAGTCACATGCCAGGGGAGAGGGACTGACCTGGTGGGGAGCCAAACTTTAGTGGGAGAGTGTGGCTGTCCTTCCCTGCCTGGTGGCCTACCTGGGCTGCGGAGAGGGTGGGCCCGCGTAACTGGAGCCAAATTCCTAGGACTGCACCTGCAGCCGGCGTTGAGCCCACCCCCACCCCCAGTGGGGGCCAGATGTGCAGTGCCCAGAATGACCCCCACAGTTGACTCTAGCCCTGCTTTCCAAGAGTACCTTGACCCTGCTGGCCAGCAGGGTGGCCATACATGGAACTGAAAACAGCAGCCACGACAGGGCTTCTTGCCTGTGCCCATGTGTCCCTGCTCTTTATTGCTGGAGATGCCCTTATTGCTCCGGCTTCTCCCAAACAACCCGGAGACCTCGAGATCTACTTCTTCCTCCTCCTCTCATCATCGCTCCCAACAGAGAGCCCCGCCATGTTCCCTGAGCTGGCCTGGTGACCTGGCGTGTGTCTGCCATTCCCAGCATGGGCCCTTTTCAGCTGTGACCTTTCTGCTGGGGTTGAGGGAGGATTTCAGGGACTGTGGTGTTGTGAATGTTGCCTCTAGCTGCAGCAAACCAATGGGAGTTCTGGCAGGACTTGCACCAGCTGTGTGCCAAGTCTCCACGTGCCTAAGCTCTGTCTGACTCTGTGGAGGCTGTGGCTGCACAGCAGTCTCCTTTTCCTCCTCCTCCTCCTCCCTATGAGGAAAAGCCACGCAGAGACCCAGTCCAGCCCAGGGCTATTGGAGCAGAGGCCTCAGCGACCTTTGCAGAGGGCCAGGGAGCTGCAGGTACAGGGGCTGAGGCTTGCAGCTGAGGTCCTTGGGCTGGGTCCCAGGGTGTGGGGCAATGTCAGGGGATTTGACAGAGCTCTGTCAGTAGCACCCAGGTGGGCTGTGGGCAGGGCTCTGGGCGCCCAGGACAGATAGCCCCCTCTGTGAGGCTTGGATGGGAGGCTTGGATTCAGGGTGGCTGACCCTCAGCCAGCTCCAGGGTGGAAGGGACAAGAGAGAGTGAGGATGGGTTGGACTCTATGTCCAGCCCTTTACCTCTTCTTTGTGTCTGGATGGGGTGGATGGCAGGCAGAGAGGGTAGGGTTGGCAGATCCCTGGGTTGGAGAGTGTCTTAGCAATTGGTCTGGGTCTGGGTTGGAGGACAACCAGAAACAAAAAGGTAGAAAGGAAACCATGGCAGGAACCCTTCCTAAGAGCACGGTGTGGGAGCAGGGAGGAAGACAACGACTTGGGATCCCTGAGGCTTGGCTCCAGCGTAGTCCTGTAGCTCAGGTTCTGGCCACCAGATGGCTCCCCACCCACCCCACCCTCACTCCAGCACTGAGGGAGAGACCCCCCTTGTAGAGAGCCCATGCCGCGAATCGGGCTTCAGAACCAAAACTCCTAGGGACCATTGGGTGAGGCCTGCTGCAGCCCTTGAAGCCTGCGCTAGATTACCCCTCCCACCGAGTGTGCCAAGATGGCGCTCATTTCCTGCT
>NW_004524605.1:459014-470302 GCF_000260255.1 Octodon degus | reverse complement strand
CGACGCGGAGGGTCAGAGACAGGAAGAGGGACGGAGAGAGGAACTGTGCTCTCTCGGGGCGCATCACTCAGGAGAACGATTAAAGCCTTTCTGCCGCACAAATCGTGTTGAGTGCTTTCCTGCTGGACGGGAGGGCGCCCGACACCCCCTCACTCCTTTAGCACCATATGTGGCTGCCAAGAGATGGACCCCCTTGAGTTTCTGGGAGAAAGGCTTGTTTCACCCTCTTTCTCTGCTCTGAGGGAATTCAGGGGAAAGTCTGTCATAATGCTGAACTTGCACACTTTTTTTATGGCTGTAGGGTTTTAAAAAATATTAGTCATTTTACAACCTTTGTCCTACAAAAGAAATACATTTTCACTTTAAGAAATACAAAATTTTAGGGCCGGCCAGGTAACTCAGCGGATTAAAGTGTTTGCTTAGGCAGACACAGGGGCTGGGGTTCGATCCACAGCCTGTCATGCAGCCCCACCCCCGGGGTGCACTGAGAGGGCAATTGAGACTGGGCACAGTGGCACGTGCCTGTAATCCCAAGGCTTGTGAGGCTGAAAAACAGGAAGGATCCCTACAAGTCTGTGCAGTGGGACCCTGTAGACTCTGTCCTAAATACATTAAAAAAGGAAAAAAAATACAGAAGTTTGAAGTTTTTAAAAGGGGTAACTACTGCCAACTTTCTACACCCCTCCAAATATCCTTTGCATATATAGTCCTTTATGTGACATGGTCACACAGCAACAGCTTTGTAGCTGGAGTATGACTTGTGGTTAGGAGGCATTTGTAGACTTCCTAGCCTCCAGAATTGTGAGAAATAATTTTCTGTTGATCAGCGCCACCCACTCGATGTGGCCTAAGACAGGTGATGATGGCCCGTCTCCTCCATGGCGCTATCAGAACTCACCCTTTGCTGGGAAGCTCAACTATTTCATGCGAAGCGTCTCTTCAGGGACTAAAAAGCTTATTTGGGGGTCCCTGCCTGTTTCGGTTGCTTGCTAATCACTGGGCCAAATACTAGACACTTGCAGTTTATAGAAGGAGAGGTTTATTTTGGCTTGGAGTTCAGAAGTTTCAGTCCATGTTCTGCAGTCTTAAGCATGGAACAATGGAAGGGCCTGGGCAGAGGACAGCTGCTCACACCATGGTGGCCTGGAAGCAGAGGGAGGAGGGAGCGGCCCAGGAGGTGGGTGTGCCCTTCTGGGTCACGACCCGGGAACCTCCCCCATCTGATCAGACCTACCCCCAGCAGCAAGTCCGCTGCAGGTGCCCTGTAATCCCATCACCTGCTCAAAGCCCTGTCTCTGTGCACATGAGGCTTTTGGATGATATTCTTGCTCTAAACCCTAACATTACCCCCTTAGGCCCCACTGACCTGTGGCTAAGAAGAGTGGTCTTTATACAGATTCTCTTTATTGCATTTAGTCCATCTCTAAGGGTCACCAAAGTCTTAACACTTCAGAATTGCTGCTAGGTTCAAGCACCAAATTGCCTTTGAGACTCAACGTAAATTCTTAGCTGTGAAACCCTGTAAAAACCCAAAAGAAAGTTAAACACTACTTACATAGAGTGACACGGTAATTATTCCCCTTCCAAAAGGGATACATAGGGGTTAGAAAGAGATGGGACCAAAACAAACCTTAAATTCTAAGTGCCCTTTCCTGCAGTAGGGGCAACAGTGTGAGGTCCAACTGGCCTGGGTGGCCCACCCACTCTTTTGTGTGCTACAGTGCCCATCACTTCTCTGAGGCTGGGAAGAGCCTGCAGCTCAATGCCTGCAGCTTTATTCAGTCATGTTCCATGTTCCTGGCTTCTCCAACTTCCTGAGGAGTTGCTTCACTGCCTCACTCTCACACATTCGTGCACTGTCCTGTCAGGGGCACACTGCCCATCCTCCCAGGTGGTCTTATGAAATCTGGGTAGAAGCCTCTCTAGCCAGATGACTCTTACACTCTGCATGCTGATACAACCAGCACCATGTGGATGACTACAAAGTCATCAGCAAATTCAGAAGTTGAGCCCCCTTGGCCCATGGCTTCAGAGGCCTCTAAGTGCCTGACTAGCTCAATGCTGGGAAACCTTTCCTCTTTCAGCCTAGCACACCCTGGAGCTCTTTTCTCAAAGCACACCTTTTCATTTCTGCAGAGTAAAGAGCCAGGTCATGCTTTTTCCTGGGATGCCTCAAGGCATCCCTCCCACTATCTTTGTTCAAAGTACTTGGCTTCTATTTATTTGTTTATTATTTTGTGCAGGATCTCACTACACAGCTGGGACTCATAGTGATCCTCCTCTTTTCAGCCTCTTCAGCACTGGGATTATAGGCATGCACCACCATACCCGGACTCAGTCTTTGGCTCAGCGTGCCTGGGGGCAGGGCCAACATGGCATGTGGTGCCAGGGATTGAACCCCAGTCCCTGCACTTGCCTAAGCAGGCGCTTAGCCCACTAAGCTATCTCACCAGCCCTTTGGCTTCTTTTTAGTGCTAATCTTCTCAGCAAACAAGCTATCCTAGGCCAAAATTTAAGAGGTTCTAATTTTACAGGTGCTACCTCTCTCACTACCAGCAACAGATTTCAAATTATTCAACTTGGCTTTCTGCAAGCCAATCAGTAATCATACTATAACCTGAATGTTGGGCTGCTTTGAAATTTCCTACCAGATTAATTTGTCTGCTGCCCTTAATCTCAGTCTCCCAGAACGTCTCAAGAGATGAGCAAAATGTAGACAAATTTTCTGCCAGAGCATGAAACACACATGGCCTAGACTCCAGCTGCTAATGGAATCCTTGTTCCCAATTGAAACCTCTTGAGCCCGATCTTCACCATTTGATTTTTTTTTTTTTTCCTTTCTGGTACCAGGGATTGAACTCTGGATCTTGCACTTGCCAGGCAGGCGCTTATACTCTGAGCTATCTATCTAGCCTACCATTTGACTTTTTATCAGCATTTTGTTCTTCTGAGCTCAGACCAGAATCATCTATCATGATCCACTTACTACTATATTCTAGAGCTTCTCTACCCAGCACATCCAACCCCCTTCCTGCCAACGTGGACCTGGAAAACTGCAAGACAGCCCAGTGGCTCAGAGAGCAGGAAGGAGATGATGCAGATTGGTCCACCAGCCCAGCAGAGGCTATTCCTTTTGGGGCATTTTCCTCGTTGGATTTCAGAGAAGAGGCTTTTCTGACAGCCAGGGCAACAGTGAAGAGCTTGGTCTGACATTTGAAGGTTGGAATGGTCACCTAGCAGAGCAGAATGAGAAGAACTCTATTAGGTGAAGAGCTTATTATTGTTTGGGTTCTTTTTAGCTCCCTGGGCACAGAAAAAGAAAAAAGGCCAGGGGCAATTTTTGGCCTAGTAAGCCCTTGTCTCAGTTACTTTTCTCTTGTTGCAAGGACAAAATACCCAACACCTAAAATGAAGGAAGGAAAGGTTTATTTAGCTCACAGTCAGTGGAGGTTTCAGTCCACACTCAGCTGGCTCCAAGGCAGAGCAGCACATGGCAGAGAACAACCTTTCATGGCGGCAGCAAAGAGCAGAGCAAAGAGACAAGTAGCCGCAAAAATGGCTACAGAGAGCAAGTCTGTCTCCCTTAAATTGCATTCAGGTATCTGCCCCAGCCTGGGAGTAGTACTCACATCCATAATCCCAGCAGCACTCACATCCATAATCCCAGTGGATCATGAATTAATCACAAACTCTAGAAGTCCCCCAGTGACTGCATGAGGCTTTGGGGTGACAACTAGACACAAACTGTAATAGCCCTGTTTTACTGACTCTTTTTTTTTTTTTTTTTTTTTTTTTTTACTGGAAGTGCTCAGCCCATGCCTGGCCATGGAGTTAAGCCCTCAGCAGAAGGAATCTGTTCCATGGCTGCAGGAGGCCAGTCCAGGTCAACTCAGACTCTGGCTGCTGTTGGCAGTGAGTGAGGGGCTCACATACTCAGTGGTAGGCTTAGAAAAGTGAGCTGAGGAAACTAGTGGGATCCATGCATGTCTGGTTCCAGCACTCTGAACATCTGAATATCCCAGATGCAGCTCAGGGAGTGGGAATGGAGCAGCCTGCAGAAGGGTGTTACTTCAGATCCTAGATCTTTTTTTTTTCAGAACTGGGGATTGAACTCAGGTCCTTGCGCTTGCCAGGGAAGTGCTTATTCTACTGAGCCATCTGCCTAGCAGGGTGTTACTTCAGTTAGCAAAGTATGGTCTTTGCTACATACTTTCCCCAGAAAGATGTATGTGTGCTCCGGGTATTATAGCAACCCTGTCCAGAGGCTCTAGTAAAAGGACCCAAGACACATCTTCTGTGAAGGATCCTGATGCATCAAGAGCAGCCTGAGCTCTTGAGCTACCATACTGATCATGGAGAAGTAAGGGTATGGAGGCCTGGCCTCTAGGAGTTTGTGTTCTTTGGAATGGCTTGCTTGGGGTTCTCTTGGCCTTAACCTGGTCTGTTTGTCTGGGCTGTTTACCCTGTGTCCATGGAGGTACACTCTTCTTCCATTCACCCTTCCCTGTGCCCCCGTAGGCTGACTTCATGAAGGTCTCAGGCTCTCTGGTTTCTGGCTGGCTTTGGCCCCTGAGAGACAGCAGAAATCTACAGAGAAAAAACCAAAAAGAAAACAAAACAAAAAATAACAAGGTGCTGGAGAAATAGCTCAGTAGAATAAGTGCTTGCCAGGCAAGCACAAGGGCATGAGTTTAATCCCTGGTTCTGCCAATAAATAAATAAATAAATAAATAAATAAATAAATAAAATAAATCTAAGGAGAAATGGGAATGAGGCTAGGATATTTGACCCCAAGAAATGATTGGATCTCCCCTAAATCCTCAGGCACAATCTGTTGGCTTCTTGGTTCTGGCTCTCCCAGGACTAGGAGAGTTGTGCTCCAGCTGGGAATCCCCTTAACCTTGCATGTTCCCTACAAGAAATGCACCTCAATCACCCAAGTACAGTTAAGTTTGTCCAGGCGTTCGCATTGAAAGTCCCTCAGTCGTGAGCAAATGAACAGTTGGTCACCCTAGTTGCCATCCAATTCCTCCAGAGACCCTAATGTATTGCATTCTTGTCTACTATTCTGATTAAGAAGGTTCCTAAGCTGTCCTCTGGACTTCCAGTTTCTCATAGCCAACAAGAACTGGCTATTCTGACCCTACTCCAAGGATAACAGTTGCCTGGCCCAGGATGTGGCTGTGTCCCGGGAGAGGCCTGGCCTGATATCTCCTATCCCCATACCTAGACTGGATGCTGGGTGTCATACCTACCTGGCCCAGGCAGCTGGACCAGTAGCCATACATTATCACTTTACTGATTCCTGGGGGCAGGTGGAGACTCCTTTGAGTCTGGTGGTAAACGTCTGAATTTGTTTTCCATTGCTATCACAAAATAGTTGAGATGGATTAATATATAAGGAAAAAGGTTTATTTAGTTTTGTAAACTAAAATCCCAGGCAGCATGGAACCAGCTTTGATGAGGCCCATGGTCTGCATCACAACATGGTGGATGCCAGCAAACCCAATATATATATATAGGAGCAAGTGATCATCTTGCCATACAGGAGGTGGGAGAGCCGGGAGGAGTCAGACTGGCTTTTCTGTAACAACTCTCCCTGGAACACCATGGGGTGCCTTCCAAGGGCATGCACCCAATGACCTAGGAACCTTGCACTATTTTACCTCTAAAGGTCCTACTGCTTCTCCACATCTTCACACTGGGGAACCAGCTTCCAATGCACAAACCTTTGAGGAACAAACTGCATCCAAACTGTACCAAAGTCTTTTTTGCACTGTCCTACCTAGCAATAGCATTTCATTGCAATTCTTGGAAATCAGGGAAAGGGGGCTGGGGAGATGGCTCAGTAGAATAAGTGCTTAGCTGGCAAGTGCAAGGGCCTGCGTTCAATCCCCAGTCCTGAAAAAAAGAAATCAGGGCAGGGACGGAAGGTGAAGGCAAACTTGTGGTGTTTCCTTCCATTGGCCTGCAGACAGGAGTTGATTTCAGGTGGGCTGTGCAGACATGCCTGGCTGTGGCCTGCCTTTTGAGTAGGTCTCTGTCCATGTTTTATTATTATTATTATTATTTTTTTTGGGGGGGGGGACAGAACCGGGGATTGAACTCAGACCCTTGCGCTTGCCAGGCAAGCATTTATTCTACTGAGCCATCTCCCCGGCCTCCGTACCTGTCCATGTTTGTTGAGCTGGTTGCACACAATACTCTCATAGGCCTGCTAGGAAGGAACAAAGATCGTCTGTGGGTGTGACTATGCAAGCAGAAATCAGGCAGAGGGGATATCTCCGTCTGTGGACAGCACCCTGGACTCTCTTCCCTGGAAGCGTTTCTTCTCTCCCCTCAGTCTGTTAGGTCACTGGGCCTGTTGGGTTCCCTGGCTGCTGGGATGAACATATGTCCACACCTGGCTGCTGGGGCTGTCACATGCCAAACGTAAGGACTACTCCTGAGTTGGCCAAGGAACCTGAACGTCTGAGCGCAAGAGCTGGTCCTGAGTTGGACAAGGGACCTGTGCTAGGTGCTGGAGAAGCACTGAGTGTCGTCTCAGAGGAGCTTTTCGCTGGGCCTATCAGAAAAGGGAGGCTTCTAGCGTCATGCTTGTCTGTGTGTCTCAGGCTTTGTGTTCTCTGCTGTGAAGCTGAGCCCCCCGCAGAGGCAGCTGACTGTCTGGCCAGGTTTGGTGGTGTTTCTGCAAGGTGGGCTCTTCCCAGCGGCCTGTGCGACTCATCACTTATCACCTCATGTGCATGGCCTTGCTGGCAGGGCCCTGCACAGCTCTTTGGGGAGTGCCTTGAGCTTTCTTGTGGCATTCTGGAAGCACCATGCCTGTTCTTAAAACTGTGGCTGATTGTGACCATTACTGCCATCTCCTGTGAGGTGTTAGGGGCGGGAGCTCATTGCTCAAGGTGCTGTGAGAAACCAGTCTCCAGAGAAGGCAGGAACATCTGCCTGATGTTTGTTCTGCTCCTTTTGCATCAGTGAGTGGTGCTGGTGCTAGAGATGATTTTCTGTGTCCATTGCCAGCCGACATGAACACAAATCTTGATGTCTCTGAAGCAGAAAACACTTTCATAGTTAAGACTGGTGAGTAAGTCAGGCAGCTGGTCAATTATTTCTCAGTGAAGCTGGAAAAAAATGAAGTGCACAATTTGGTGGCTTTTAGTTTGTTAACGGGGGTGTCAACTCTCACTAAATTCAGCTTGGAACAATTTTATTCCCTCCCTTCCAGAGAAAAGAAGTTCCAAACTTCCAAATGCTGGGGTAGGGGAGGGTCCTCAGAAGCAAAGCTCTGGCCTATGCCTGGGAGGGGTGATGTGACACTCCAGTCCTGTCTGCTAAGTAGCAGGGACAGGCCTGTGACTCAGGCCCCGAAGGACTGAGTAGACACCCTCTTTCCCCTAAAATAAGATCTAGCTGAAAATAGCCTTGAAAACCAGAGATCAAAATCCCAGCCCTAGCCAGCCTATCCCGGCCTTCCCTGCTTTAGAGAGCATCTAAGAGAATGGTGGCTGCAGGTGCAGCAGGGTGGATGGTGGAGGCTGGCAGTTTTGCTTTCTGGATTTCAAGGCTGATTATTTTCTATCTGAGTCTTTTTTGGGGGGCAAACACAGCATGCACAGAGACCCTAATGGACTGGACCCCTGGGTCTTACAGCGCTTCCAGGGTCTTTGAGGGGTGCAGTCCATGGAGTGGGTAACCCAGGCTCCCCACTACCAGAGCACCATTTCGGTGGTCCCTGTGACTCAGAACCCTGCCCAGTCTACCTATCCTGAGTCAAGGGTATTTTGGTACCAGCCGGTCCGGCTAGTGAATTCCCTGGTGGAGAAGCTAAGGTAGGGAGAACAACTGACTCTGTGTCCTCTCAGGTCATAAATTGTCCCATTGTCAGGACTTCAGACTAGAGAGGGAACTGCTTTGGAACTTCTCGTGGGCCTCTAGAGGTTGGTGAGCTGGCACAACTGACAGACTTCTGGCTCTCCAGCCTGGCTTGTCTGTTTGCACGAGTGGAGTTGCAACAGAGACTCATACCTAAGGCTGCTTTCCTGGCAGGGACATGCTGACCACGCCTCAGCTTCACCGACCCTGAACACAGGACAGGCTGCAGACATTGCACACTCTGGGCATCTGGGATCCCAGCTAAATTTGACTTTCTGTCAGGTGTTTTCAATCCCTCCTTGCCTAAGATCATCTAGAGTGTGACACGAGTTCTCTCATCTGCCAACAAGCAGATCTTGTCCCCGAGAGCCCTCAATGGTTCCTAAGGATCCCTCAACCCACTCCTGCCAAGGGCTGTGCAGCTCAGACCTCTGTCTCACCTCAAATTGGCTTAATCCTGAAACAAAGGAAGTTTTCTGCTCACCAAATTAGATTTGGAGCAGTGGTGGTAAACCGATGGCATGCGGGCCCCAGCGGGCTGTTTGTATCACCAAAAACTCTTAGAGGTTCGCCATCACAGCTCTGAGGGCTTGATGCCCTCCCTGCCCATCCTGTTTTGCCTTCTCTCTCCCACTTAACCTGTCTCCAGGTGCATCCTTCAAGTCACGAAGCCTTCTACACAGCCAGCCTCTTGGGGAAAGAGTGAGGCATGAACTCACTTCCATAGTTCTGGGTCTGTCCCAGCAGCCATCTGGAATGACAGAAAAAGGGGTTCTCAGAGGATGGGGGTACTGAGTGCCCACCAGACTCAACTCAGAATGCCTGAGTGGCTCAGGTTGGCTCTGACTGTGAGCAGCTGCCATGGGTGGGAGGGTGCAACTTCCTCATTCTTCCTCTTTCCTGACAGCCACACAGCACCTGGGGAAGGAAGGGAACATGCAGGAACACCAAAGACAAGCCTGGGGTCTGTTCAGGAGACTGCTCGTGACTTCCTCTCCCAACCAGGGAGAGAATCTAGTCACTTTTCAGCACTTCCTCAGCTGATGTACACAAGATTGCGTTGGCGTTGAGGCAACATGATGAGGTTTTTGCCCAAGACAGTTTCTGGTCAAGTCAGAAGGTGTGTGAAAACACCAAGCTGTGAGACACAGCAGACAAGGAGGAGGCCATGCAAGGAGCTGTTCACTGTGTCTAGACAGAGGGGTCTTTTGTGCCTGTCTTGCTGGAGTGCGATGGGAAGAAAACTCTAACTGGCACAAGTAAACAAGAATGTCACTGGTTCACATGATCAGAAAGTTAGGGATAGAAGGAGGTATAGCTAGATCCATGTGCTCAACTAAGAAGACTTCAGTCTTCAGTCTCTCTGTTCTGCTTTGCCTTCTGTTGACTTCCAGTCAGCCTCCTTTACCTGGTAGCCCCTGGCAGCTTTATCTTGTAACCTGGTGACTTGGCCAACTCCAACTAATAGGGTGCATCCTCCCTTAAACATCCCAGATGGAGTCAAGAGAGTTCCTTTGAAGGTGCAGGAATCTTGCTATGCATTACTGTACATGAAGTAATAGTACTGGGACAGACCCACCGTGAGGTGGGGTAAGGGTAGACATCTTGAAGTGAAATCTATTAGTATGGTCAAGGGTAGGAGTTTGCTGAGTGAGAGTGGGACATCTGGCCAGGCAAGATGAGGAAAAAGAGAGGCAGCCCAGCAGCACCTAGAACCCATGGCTGGGCTAAGAGCCGGAGCCCAGGAACCTAGGGTGGGGGAGCCAGCCTGCCCATTCCCTCTGTGGTAGGAAGCTCAGTGGAGCTTAAGCTGAAGCGGATAGCAGGATTTGCATTTTTAAAAGACCTGGGGGTCTTCACACGTGAAATGGCCTTTCTGAGGGTGTAGGTTTGTCTGTTGGAAGATTAACAATTGGGGCACATTCTGAAAGTGTTCATCAGGACAGAAGTGAAAATGACAGTGTCAAGAAAATCAAATAGTAAGACAGAAAATAAAAGCTCGAAAAGGAAACAGGTGAATTTGGAAGGTGAAAATATTCTCTGAGATAATGGAAATAACCCCCCCAACACAAAAATGTTAAGATACCTAAAATATCAAGTGATTTGTAAAGAAGCTGGATGGGGGACTAGCAACAGGAGCAAGATGCAGCGTGAGTGCGGCCAAGGCCAAGCTGATTAGTGGCCAGACAACGCTAGCTCAGCTCTTTAGGCAATGATTTTGTCGTTGATGTGCTTTAGATGGACACATCTATGAAACCATTCACCAAATATATACATAGCTTTTAAAAGGTCAAGGTGTAAATACCAGTATTTTATTTTGCTGTGAAGCATATGTTAGGTTCATCTATTATTCAAAAATATCACTTAGTCATAATTATGCACAAATTTCACAAAGTTTAATACACAGGAGGAAAAAGGCTTATCATTTGGATTATGAGTCCATCCATCTCAACACAAATTTGTTCTAAAAGAGATATTTAATGGTCATAGGGGCCTTGCTGAGCACCCTTGTCCCCTTCACAGGAGCCTCAATGGGCTATGACCTGCCCACCCACTGTTATGAGAGTATAGCTGAACTGTGGTGAACTTCAGGAACTTTGAAAATGTCAAAATAAAAGGGCAAAAGTTTATCTCACATCTCCAGGAAACACAAACAAGTCCATGGGACATGAGTACAGAAAAACTTGGTAGTCACACACGTGAAATTTCTGAAATGATAGCAACTGAAGTAAAGAAACAACTTCATTAGGCCACAGAGGAAATTAGATCACAAATAATCTTTCAAGTAAAAATTGACAACAATCATGAAAGAACTGCTCAGCACATTGAAAGAAATCATAGATTAAAAAAAATCCATGAGCATAGAAAAATAATGAAAAATATTGAATGAGCAATACAGGAAAGAATTAGAATGCATAAAATAGATCCAAACAGATATTCAGGGCATTAAGAATTCCACTAAAATCTGGAAAAACAATTTGAGTGAAACTGAAGATAAGACTTTCAGACCTTGAAGACAGCTTATAGCTAGTGATCACAAGGAAAGACCTATTAGAAATTACAAGGAATCAGGAAAGGACAATTCAACAGCTGTAGGATGATGCAAATAAAAAGAATGTAAGACTGATAGATGTCAATGAAACTGCAGGAGTCAGCACAAATGACATAAAAAGGCTATTTGCAGAAGTAGTAGCAGAAAATTTCCCAAGTATGGGAAAGGAATCTGGTATACAGTTAACTGAGACATATGTAACTTCAATTAGCCATAATCAAAATAAATCTGTATCAAGACACATAATAACCTGGAAATTCAGCGAAATAACATAATATTAAAAGCTGTTAGAGAAAAGAAACAGATCACCTATGATGGAAAGCCATGAGAATCATGGAAGATTTCTCAATACAAACCATCA
>NW_004524605.1:456295-457959 GCF_000260255.1 Octodon degus | reverse complement strand
GCCACCTCCCCGGCCCCAATGAAGATATTTTTAAGAGGGAAATTTATAGTGGTATAATCTCACATCAGGAAAACAGAAAAAGCCCAAATAAACAAACTTATGCTGCAACTCAAGCTCCTAGAAAAAGAAGAGTGAGTCAACACCAAAGCCCAAAGAAGGCAGGAAGTTATAAAGATGAGAGCAGACATTAGTGCAATGGAAAAAAATAATATAAAGAATTAATGAATTGAAGAGTTGGGTTTTTGAAAGAATAAATAAAATTGATAAACCGCTAGTCAACCTTATCAAAAAGAGAAAGAAAAGTTCAAATTCATGAAATAAGGAATGAAAAGGGCAAAACAGAACCTATAGAAATTCAGAAAATTGTCAATACCTACTTCAAAAACCTCTGGTCTCACAGGATGCAAAAACACAGAAGAAATGGACAGATTCCTAGATACACATGAATTATCAAAGCTGAATCATGAAGATCAAAATATTTTCAATAACCCAGTATCAATCAATGAAATTGAAAATGTAATTTAAAACTTACCAACAGGGGCCAGGGAGATAGTTCAGTAGAATAAACACCTGCCTTCTAAAACTTACCAACAAAGAAAAATCCCAGGTCCTGATGGATTCACAGCTGAATTCAACAAAAAATTTAGAAAAATTTAATACCAACTATTCTCAACCTCTTCAATAAAATTGAAATGGAAACAATGCTCCCAAACTCATGCCTGGAGGCAAGTATTAGTCTCATATTGAATCCAGAGAAAGTCCCAACCAAAAAACAGAACTATAGGCCTATCTCATTAATGAGCATAGATATAAAAATCCTCAAGAAAATACTAGCAAACATAATGCAGAAAATCATCAAGAAGATTATACATCATGACCAAGTGGGATTCATTCCAGGAATGCAGGGATGGTTCAATTTATACAAATCAATAACAGCCAAAGACAAAATTCACATGATCAGCTCAAGAGATGTAGAAAAAGTTTCTGACAAAGTCCAGCATGTATTCATGATAAAAGTAATCCTACATAAAATTGGGATAGGTGGTCTTTACCTCAATCTGGTAGAAGCCATTTATGGGTAACCAATAATCAACATCATGCTACATGGCTAAAAACTGAAAGCTTCCACTTGAAACAAGACAGAAATAAGACAATATGTCCATTATCACCACTCTTATTCCATAGAGTTCTGGAAACATTAAACAGAGCAATTAGACAAGAGAGAGGAATAAAAAGCATAAGGATAATAAAGCAAGAAGTTAAACTCTTATAGTTCACAGATGACATGATATTCTACATAGGAGACCCCGAAAACTCCACCAGAAGACTTCTAGATTTAATAGCCAAGTTCAGTAGTGTACCTGGATACAAAGTCAACACTCAAAAATCAATAGCATTTCTGTAGACAGACAACAAACACAACAAAAGAGAAATTAGGGAAACCATGCCTTTTACAATAGTGTCAAAAGACAGACAGACAGACAGACAGACAGACAGATAGACAGACAGACAGACAGATGAAAGAAACAAAGAAAGAAAGAAAGAAGAAAGACTTAGAAATCAACATAACAAAGGAAGTAAAAGATGAAAAAAGAGATCAAAGAGAATTTCAGAAAATGGAAAGATAAGGGCTGACCAAATAGCTCAGCGGATTAAAGCACCTG
>NW_004524605.1:448311-455365 GCF_000260255.1 Octodon degus | reverse complement strand
GTCACTGGACTGTCCTACAATGTTGTACATGGTTAGATTTCTAAATTTCTGTGTAAAAATATGTAATTGTTTATTCATATTTTTAAAATTTTTTTATTTTTAAATTCTTTTCTTCATATTCTGCAGAAAGTTAAAGTTTAACATATCAATACTTGATGGAAAATACATGTTCCATGTTATGTCTATGATGCTTGATATTTAGACAGACAGGTTAAATCCAACTGCTTATGTTGTAGGGCAATAATAAGCTTCTCTTCTGGAGGGTTAACAACCTAAGTTTGCAGACCAAAAATTAGAGAAAAAGCAGGACTGCAAGGTCAGCCAACATTTTGGCCCTAGCCTTTCAAGGTCAGTGAAGACTCAGGACATAGGAGAACTTACACTGTAGCATCATGTAACTCACTTGTGTCTCAAATTTTCTGATCAAGGAGATTATGGGGCCACAGAGGAAAGTGATCAATGATGTAGCGTGTGCCTAAGGAGAGTCACATGGAGAGAAAACATTCTCTCAGGCTTTCACAGAGAGCAAATGGGTCAAGCAATGGCTGTGACTTATCCACATGGCTGACACTGATAAAGAATCTACAAAGTGCAATACGGGGTTTGAAGTTAAATCCTGAGGGGACTTGACTGACCTTATCAGATACAAAAGTTACATTTCTTGTTATATAGGTCTTGCTATATCTTGGTCTTAACCACCCAGCAGAAAGGTATAAAAATGAGGTATAAGGGGTGAAGCCATGTTGATATGCTGGGCTGTAAAGGGCTCAGGTCAACAACTTCTGATGTTGCCAGTCCTGCAGATGACCCACTACTTTTATGGACTATTGAATTATATTGTAATATTTTGCTGAATTCACACACCTACAATATTTAAATGACAGTGGAATGCCCTTCTCTGACAAAACTAAACCAAAAAAGGGGATGCAAACGAATGACCATTTTGTATCTGTATATTTAAAATAGTTAGGATATATATACAGCTGCATTCTCTTAATTCAATGAAGAGAGATTTATTCTAATAGTGTTTGTGGACAGGATATCATGTCTGCATCTTGTACAATGAATAACCACCGAGACAACAATGTGCAATGTATTTATTATTAAAACTGTCCCACTGATCGGTTTTGAAACTGTCTCATTGTTGTTTGTTTCTCAATAAAATTATTTTTTAAAAAAGACATCAGAAACAGTGTGAGGAAAAAAAAATTATACCCATGCCTATCACCATGCCCTAAATTAATGTCAAAATGTATCAAAGATTTAAATACTAAAATAGAAGCACAAAATCTACTGGAAGAAAGTATAGGAAGTATAAGGGTAGACAGAATATTTGTGAACAGAAGCTAATCTGCATCAGTCATGCTTCAAAGAACCAACAGCTGAGACCTCATCTTTTTGAAAAGTTTCTGTACATCAAGAGAAATCAGCACCAGAGTAAAAAGAAAACCTGTGAAGTGGGAAAATGTGATCTGACTGTCTCTCACACAAAGAACTTCTATCTAGAACATGTAAAGAATTTTTAAAAAATCAGGCCCAGTCCAAAAATGGGCATCTGAGATGAATATACACTTTTCAGATGAAGAAATACAAATGGCAAATAAATATATGAAGAAAAGTTCAATGTCATTGTTCGTTCAAGAAATGCAGATTAAAACAACAGAGATTCCATCTCGCCCTAGACAGAATGGCTATCATCAAGAAATCAGTCGATAACAAATGCTGGAGGGATTATGGGGAAAAAGGAACTGTTTTCCGCTGTTGGTGAGAGAGCAGACTGGTATAACCACTATGGAAATCCCTCAAAAAACTAAGATTAGAGGTCCCATTCAATGCAGCTGTTCCCCTCCTGGGTATTTTTCCAGAAGAACTGAAATCATCCTACCACAACAATATATGTGAACCCATATTTATAGCAGTGCATTTTGGCATAGCTAAATCTTGGAAATAACCCAGATGCCCATCAATTGAGGAATGGATAAAAAAAAGATGTGATATCTTTAGTCAATGAAATATTACTCAGCTATAAAAAAGATAAACTTGAGGCTTTTATAGTTAAATGGATGCAACTAGAGGCCATAGTTATAAGTGAAATAAATCAGACTCACATGTGTAAACATCGTATTGTCTACCTAGTGTAAGAACTGAAAGAGTAAATAAAATCCGAAAGGTACTGTCTTGGTTATTCTTCCCTCCTTGCTGGGACAAATACTGCACCCCAGCACCCAAAATGAAGGAAAGAAAGGTTTATATAGCTCACAGTTAGTGGAGGTTTCAGTCCATACACAGCTGCCTCCAAGGCAGAACTGCACATGGCTGAGGGCAGCAGTTCATGGTGATGGCAAAGAACGGAGAGCAAGTGTGTCTCCCTCATGTTGCATTCAGCCATCTGCCCCATGCTGGGTGTAGCACTCACACCCATAATCCGAGCAGCACTCACACCCATAATCCCAGTGTTAGATCAAGAATCAATCACAAACTCCAGAACCTGCCCATGACTGCATGAGGCTTTGGAGGGACAACTAGACACAAACCCTAACATTCCACCTGGACCTCCCAAGACTCATGCACATCCCTTTATGCAAAAGACATTTTAGTCCATCTCTAAGAGTTGCCAAAATCCTGTGGTTTCCTAATTGCTGAAAAGTCCAAGTCCCAGGTCTCTTCCTAGATCTAAGGCAAACTTAGCTGTGAGCCCTTGTACAAATGAAAATTTAAATACTTCCAACATTCAATGGCACAAGATAAACATTACCATTCCAAAAGGTACACACAGCAGAATACCAAGCATTGGGACCAAAGAAAGTCTAACATCCAGCAGGGCAAACATTAAGTCTTGTAGTTCCATGTGGAACATCTGAAGCAATCTGTGGCAAATTGTGAGTTCCATGTGACTTCACCTTATCACACTCTTGGTGGTAGGTCCCATAGTTTTACCCTTAGCCTGGCTTTACTTCCTCCTTGCAGTTTCCCTTAGATGATCCACATTCCTGACTTTTCCAAACTTCTGGGGTTTCCACTGAATAGGCTTCTCACTCACAGCTTTACACACTGCCCTGTCAGAGGCATACTGCCTGGCCTCCAAGGCCTTCTTCTGAAACCTAGGTGGAAGCCACATGAATGATACCAAGGTCTGCTGCTAGCTGGAGCAGTGGTCAGGCTTTCTTCTCTCTTGCTGTAGTGGTTCAGTGCCTGGATTGCTGAGCACTCTGGCTCTGATTCTGAGGAACAAATTCTCTATGCCAGTGCCATTCTGGAACCTGGTGTAGCCATCACAGCCATTCTGGAACATGGTGTTCTATGGCTTTCTCCTCAAGGCAAAGTCCCTCACCTTTGAAATTCTGAGACTGCAAAGGTCAGAGGCCTGCTGCCTCCTGTGATGCCCTCAGGCCATCCTTTCCATTCTCTAGTTCCTTCCCAGCAAAGGAAATCCTCTCAGCTCTGTCTTTGCAGCCCACAGCTTTATTGGCACTTTCTTTCTGGTCAAACGCACAACATTTTAAATCATCCCACTGGGCTCTTTACTCATTTTCAACATTAGTCTGATTAACAACTCCCAAAAATAGCCATGCTACTACTTCACCATTCAGCTGCTTTGAAATTTCTTTTGAGGGCCAGAGAAATGGCTCAGTAGAAGAAGCACTTCCCTGGCAAGTGTAAGGGCCTGAGTTCAATCCCTGGTTCCAAAAAAAAAAAAAGAAGAAGAAGAAGAAGAAGAAGAAAGAGAAAGAAATTTCTTTTGAAAGATTAATCAGTCTACCAAGCTTGATCTCAGTCTCAGGCAAAGTGTATATGTAGGATAGGTTGGATAATTACACTGCTGATTCTACAGGTCTGTTGAAAGGAACAGTTAACACTTAAATTATTTTTTATTTTTTGACCAGTTTTGCCTACTTATATCTGGTAATCTGAATAACTAATTTGAAGGCAACAACATGCAATATAACAACCATTGTTGAATTCCTATCATATTGTTTAGTGAAATTCTTGTTGTTTCCAATGTTTTGTAAACAATTTTTTATTCTCTTAATTGGTGAATTGAGTCCATTTACATTGATGGTATAATTAAGATGTATTGACTTACAATTGACATGTTATTTACCTGTTGTCATTTACTCCTTTTTCTCTTGTATTTAATTGTTTGCCCTATTTAGTTGGTTGCTTCTGATCTCTTTCATGGAGTTCTGATCATTTTGGTCCCTCTCTAGAACATCTTTCAGTAGCCTGTGTAGGGTTGGCTCTGTCATCATGAAATTCTTTAGTTGTTCTTTGTCATGGAAGTATTTCACTTCTCCATCAAACTTGAAGGAGAGTTTTGCAGGGTATAGTAGTCTGGGCTGGAATTTGTTTTCATAGAGGACTTGTCTGCTCCATGCTCTTCTTGCCTTCATGGTTTGTGAAGAGAAGTCAGCCATAATTCTGATGGGTTTTCCTTTGAATGTGATCTGCCTCTTTTCTCTAGTAGCTTTCAGTATATTATTCTTGAGCTGAATTTCTGGGATCTTGACTATTATTTGTCTCGGTGTGCTTTTAATTGGGTTGAGGTTACTTGGTGTTCTGTATGCTTCAGTTACCTGAATGTCAGATTGTTTCCTCATATTTGGGAAGTTTTCTGTTATTACTTCTGCCCATATTTTTTTAAAATGTCATTTGTGTTGACTCCTTCTTTCTCATTGATACCTATTAGTCTCACATTGTTCATCTTTGTGTCATCTTGCAAGTGATGAATTATTTTTTCCTGCATCCTAGTTGTTTTTAAGAGATCTTTTCTTACTTTTCACTAGCTGCACCAGCCTCTTCAAGATCTGAAACTCTGTCTTCACTTTCACTCAAGGTTTTGCAAGTTTGTGATTGAGACTTTAAGTTCCTGTATATCTCTTTGACTCTGCCTCATGTGATCTATTATTTTCCTATATTGCTCATTCAAGGAATCTGTCATTTTTCTGATTTCCCCTATTTTTTTTTATCAATGTCTTCTTTAGAAACAGTTATAAATTCTTTTACTGCAGTGTTTTTTTCAGATTGGGTTTCCTCCCTATGTTTCTGTAGTTGATTCTTTACTTCAGCTCTGCTATGAGTTCAGAGAATTCTTTTTTTATTTCAGAAAAGAATTCCACTCTGAGTTCCTGTATAACTTTCTGCTGTTGCTTATTTACTATCGACACTATTAATTCATACATTTGAGCTGAGCTAGTATCCTTTGCACTTATTCTGGGTGGGCATTGGGTTTCTTCCATATGTTTCTGCATTTGATTCTTTACTGCAGATGTTATTAATTTAGGGATTTCTTTTTTCATTTCCAATCTGAGTTCCTCTATACCTTTCTGCAGCTGTTTCTTTATTTCAGAAGCTGTTGATTCATTGCTTTTAGCTGTGTGATTCCCAATTTGTTCTGTGTTAGTGTCCTCTGCACTTGTTATGGGTGGGCTTGGGATCTGTGATTGTATTTTGCTCCTTGTCATTGTCATTTTGTGTAGCACTGTCTTCTGACCTTTGTTGCAGAGCTTTGGTGCAGTTATAACCTTAGCACCTACTGAAATTCAGGTGCAGATCTACAAAGTTTGGATTTATCCAGCTGTGCCTGGCTTGGGTCTGGCTGCTGTGCTCAGCTCCTTCCTGCTGCCGCCCTTGGGAGTAAACCTGTTGTGCTCCTCTGGCAAGATGTTCTTCTCCTGGACTAGCTGGGTGGTTCTGTCCCTTACTCTCTCTGCAGGGATTGCAGCTGCAGAGTTTCACCCCAGGCTTGTAGTCCCGGCCTGAGCTGAGTCTGGAGGGGACAAGGTGGAGTAGGGGGGAGAGGAAGCTCTCCCACACACTCACCGGGCCTGGACTAGGACTGGATCTGGGGGGTCCCCAGAATGGGGCAGAAATTCTCACTTGGTGGGTGGGGTGGGGGTGGCTGTGCTGTGGAGTGGTGGTGGGCTCCCACGGGGGTGGAAGAGGGTCTCACCCACGTGGCGCCTGGGCTTGCACTGACAGGTCCCGCCGGCGCAGGATAGCTGCTCCAAAGTACCTTTTATTCTCTTTAAAAAATAAAAAAATTAAAAAGCCAAGAATAATGTGCTATGCACCTGTACCTACATGTACCTACTCCACACAAGGAATGTAGACATCATATTCTGCAAACATGTACTAATAAAAATAAACTCATGAACTTATCTAAAAAAAGAGATGTTTAAAGTAACAATAATTGTAGTAACATGAAGGACCTTTCTCTCCATTTGGCAATGAAATGATTCTGTTTTCTTCTGAGGTGACAATGGTGTGGAGCAGCAAGTGTCAGGGGGGCCAGCCATGCTGCTGGGCACTGCCCAGCATGCACCTGCACACTGAGGGAAATGCAATATTCCTCAAAGGATTGTAATTACCACGCAGAAGAGGAGAAAATGTCTCTGTTTCACTTACTGAGTACTGACAGTTGTAACAACTGGAAGATTTACCAGCCCATAGTTCTGACAGGGGCCATTTAATACTGACTAGAATTGAACCATGGTCATGTTTGATTGTGTTATGATTCGATCGAAACTCATTTAACATCAGAGTTCTTTTATGGCAACGCGATATAAGAATTGAGTTTTTAAAGATTTTCTTATTTGTTTATTTACTTATTTTATGTACTTGGTACAGGGTCTCACT
The DNA here is from genome assembly GCF_000260255.1 of Octodon degus. NCBI lineage: Eukaryota > Metazoa > Chordata > Mammalia > Rodentia > Octodontidae > Octodon > Octodon degus. The sequence continues at coordinate 448,729 of NW_004524605.1, read as the reverse complement.
ATGCAGCTTGGACTCATAGTGATCCTCCTGTTTTCAGCCTCCCCAGCGCTGGGATTACAGGTGTGCACCACCACGCCCAGTCTCAGTCCCCATCTCAGTGCACCTGGGGGTGTGGGCAGGGCTGGGATGGCATGTCGGGGATTGAACCCTGGTCCCTGCACCTGCCTAAGCAGGTGCTTTAGTCCCCTGAACTATCTGGCTGGCCCTTAGCTGTCTTCTTTGGAGTGGAGCTATGATAACCATTGTGTGACATCCTTATTGATCCATGTTCTGGACTGCATTTGACTCTAAGAATCCCTTAGATAGAAGTTTATTGCAAATAAAACTCCTTTGGATAGGAAGCATTGTATAGGATGGGACAACACATGAAATTTCATCACTTGTGCTAATGCATATTATGACTATTTGTATATATTCC
>NW_004524605.1:442755-447931 GCF_000260255.1 Octodon degus | reverse complement strand
GAGGCAAAAGGAGGCACCCAGCCAATTCTGCAGCACAGGGAGCTGTAGCTGTGTGTGAGTCCGAAGCTCAGACAGGGATGTGTGCTAGAAACAGAGGTCTGAAAAGGGAACCTGGATCTAAAGAGATGGAGACAAGAAGGGACCGGAGGATTCCCAGGGAGCCCCATCAGAGACTGGATCTGGTCTAATCTTGCTGACTTAAGACCCTAGGTGAGCCCTGGCATTGAACAGAGGCTCAGTTTTGTCATCTGTAAAATGGGGCTGAGTGAAACCAGCTGCTAAGCAGTTGTGAGGATGGATAAGGTGGGCTCTGCAAAGGCAGGTGCTCAGAGAACAGCAGGTTAGCTGCTGTGGGGTGAAACGAAGCTGGGGGCTCAAAAGGCACAGCTTGGGGAAGACTTGGGCTGCATGTGAAAAGGAAGCAGATGCTGCTAATGCCCTAGACAGCTGACTTCTTTGGTCCCAGCAGAGGTTGGTGGGTGAGACTAGAGCTCAAGGAAGGGAGCTCCCAGTGGGCTCTGCTGCGGGGTTACTATCAACCACATCCAGAGGGCCAGGCTGCAGGCAGCACTCAGAGCCTTCACTATTTTCTCCTAAAAACACAGTTAAGAAATAAGTGAGCATTGGCCACAAGGATAGTGTCAGCACATCCTGCTGTCACCCTTCCCAGCTAAATGGAACTTTGAGAGATTGTCTTGTCATCAAAAGAGGCAGAAAAGAAGCCACATGCTACTTGTTTGCAGGGTGTGTGTGAGTCAGACCGTGGCAAGGCTGCAGGATCCCAAGGCCTCCTGGGCTGGTGTACCCCTGGATGATGAGAGCAGGGCCGAGCAGCGTGGGGCCTGGCTGGACTCGGCTGACCAGCTAGAGACCTGCTCGGTAGACAATGGTGGGTGCAAACCACAGGGACCCTTCAGGTGGGCACACTTCATTCCCTGAACTTACCCGAGGCCCCCAATCCATCATAGCTCAATATAGAAGGGCCTGATGTGTGCACACGTGTGTGTGTGTGTGTGTATGAACCAGGATGCCAGAGCATGGACACACAAGATTGCCAGGGCCATTTGCAATGTGTGAGCTTGTTTCTCTAATCACGAGGGAAGTAAACAGCACAGCAAATCACTTCCTCCTTGCTAAGGCCTTGGCCTTTGCCACTTCTTCAGCCTGCAGGGTGACCCTACATTGGCTGACTTTTGTCGTCTCCTCAGAGAAGCCTCTCTTGGTTGCCCATATTGAAAGGGCCACTGAAGGGTCCTTTCTTCCTGACACCACCACCCAATCCCCTGCTGCTGGTAGCCCCTCTTGTGGACCTCTGGCTTTGGAGGACCTATATGGAGAGGGCAAGGCCTTGGGTGGCATCGAGGGAGGGAAACATGGGAGTGTCGAGCCCTGAAGTAGAAAAGGATATTGGGAACTGTGAGAACACACATAAGAAGTGTACGGGATGGGTACAAAGGGGCACTTGGGGAGAGTTTGTAGCCTTAAAGTCATCTTCAGTGACACAAAAGAAGAAACACCCTTGCAAGCCAGGATTTGCCCCTCCTTTGCTAAATGGTGTACTCCATGTGGTAGAGTTGAGTGAGGAGCCAGAGATGCCCATATGATGGAGTGGAGTAGCTCTCTGGCCTGGAGTGCAGGGCTGAAAGCTCAGGACCAGCCTGGACCAGTGACGAGTTTGCCCTGGCTTCAAACCCAGTACTGCAAAGAAAGAAGTTTATTATTCTCAGAATTCTGAAACTTTTGAGGGTGAAGAGGGTCACTTTTATAATGACACTGAAATAATAAATGCAAATGAACTGCAGCTCACAAGTTGGGCACAGGGCTGTTCTCACCACAGGTCACCCCAGAGAAGGAGGGGCAGGCGTGTGTCACATGTGTGGGAAACCTTAAATAAAGAGATTACCAAAAATGTGCTGCAATGGGCCCAGTCCTGGTAGAATGAGGCTTAAGATTCAAATTAATTTAGTTACTGAAAACTAAGTGAAGCTATGCTCTATATTGGTTGAGATCCCTGAAAGATATAAGCGGCACCTCTAATGAGGTAGTTCGGGATTTTCACAAAGGAACACTTTGTGAAGGTATGGACAGCCACAAGGAAACCACACACAGTACTCCAGTGACAACATCAGGTGACAATTACTGCTGCTGAACAAGAGGGGATAAGAGGCTAGAGGACTGTCATGCATGCTGGGACTGGAAAGGCTGTACAGAGGTGGTCTGATAGAAGCTGGGACTTCAGTTGAGGAGGTGACCCTGCAGGAAGGCTCTTACCTGCCTTTTCCCCCCAATCTTCTGCCACAAAACTTCCAGTGGCTGGGCTCATGTGGAATTCAGAGAAGAGGAGAACCTTCTAACATGGGCCGTGCAGATCAGCCTCTGAAAGGGCCCATAGGCGAAAGCAAGAAGACCTCAAAACATCTCATCTCTTTTTCCTTCTGCATCTAGTTTGTTCAGGTAGAGCTTTGTGTCCATGGGTGGACACAGCATTACCTATGGCTACAGCAGGACTTGGATTTTTCTTTAAGGGGTCAAATAGTAAACATTGAAGCTTGGGAGCCATATCTCAGTGCAGTGTAGCTCTGGCTGCTCCAGCTGGAGACGATACATAAATGAGTGAGTGTGGCTACGTAGAGTGAAGCCTTGTTTACAAAACAGGTGATAGGCCATGGCTTGCTGAACACTGATGTATAGTGTTATTGTGGGGTCAGCTTGGTTTCTCAGTTTGGACCCACTGGAAACCTAAGGTGTTAACAACCGTGTGCTACATCTCGTGAAAACACTGTGTACTTCATGTGCCAGAGGAAAAGAGCGGGTAGCGGGGCAGTGGAGAAGCAACCTATCAACACGCAGCTGCCCATGCCCTTACTCTGCTAGGAGACCCGGGCTGATAACTGCTGTGGGAGATTCTAGTTTGTCCCCACCAGAATGCATGTTGAACCTTAATTCCTCAGTGTGGTAGTATTGAGGGGTGGGTTGGATGAGGGCTGTTGCCTTTATCATGAGACTGAATCATCCCTGGTGAGAATGCATTTGCTTCTGGGACAGTGAGCTGTTTCCCTGCATCTCTCTGGCATGCTCAGGAGCCTTTCTGTTTCCTGCAGGAGGCTCTGTTCTGCCCAAGCCAAACAGGTGCTAAGCGGTTCTTGAACCTGTGGGACCATGAGCCAGAATCAAACTCTTCTTTACAAGCTCCCCAGCGTCAGGTATTCTGTGAAATGTACCAAGACAATAACTTTAGCACACATACTCAGATTTGTGGGCAATGGCTAATGGACTGATTGAGTGGGCATGAGGGTGCACACTTGTAGTCCCAGCTCTGGAGAGGATGGGTGGGAGGGTCCCTGAGGCCACAGGTTCAAGACCAGTCTGGCAATATACCAAGACCCCATCTCAAAAGCAAAACAAGCAAACACCCCCCCCCCCAAAAAAAAAAACAACAAAACAAAACAGATTAGTTGTCTGGGTGTGGTATGGAGAGAACAAAATTAGAAATACAGGGCCCAGGTGGTGTGAGTGGACCACTTGGAAGGGACACAGAAGGTGGGCATACCTGCAGCCTCTGTAAACCCAGCTGAGGGTATCCTCAGTGATGAAGCACTCCACACTCCTGTCCTCTCATCCTCCATCCTCCTTGTCACCAACAGTTGCTCACCTCAGCCAACCAGTGACCTACAGCCCCTCTGCCTTGATTCAAACCAGCAAATGAAGTCCAGCAGTCGGTGGGTGTGGGCTGACTAGACCTTACATTTCAACTCTGAGCTCAAATGCACGGGAACCTCTCCTCCCACGGCATCACCCTCTCCTCCCTGGGCTCTGGGCAATGGGAATTGCCAAGGTTATAAACTCTTTTGGGCTCAGCCTCTCTCCTCTCAGGTGACAACTTACACCTCTTTGGCTGTGGTAAGGTGTCACTCTCCCATTCCTCTGCAGGCCCAGTGGGATACAGACTCGTATGGCATGGCCCAGAAAGGGCAGGGTGCAGGGGAAGCTGGTGTGCTGTGCTACAGAACCACCTCTTTTCCAGGAGACACAGCTCTCGGTCTTATTTGTGTCTGTCTGATTTGCCCTGCTCCATGCTCTGGGCCTTCCTCTGTGCCCATGCCACGTGGACCTGAGCTCAGCTGCAGTCAGCATTTCATTATCTTCACAACTCTGCAGCCCTCAGAATCAGGCCCTGGGCTGGGTGAGTTCAGACACGGTGCTGCTGCTGGGGACCAATATACACCTGCCGGCTTCAGTGCAGCTTTGGGATCACCAGGTCCTTTTGCAGAGGGACATGCTTAGCTTGTAATTTCTCCTTGGCCCTATGTACCTCTAGCTGGTTGTTTTCAAATTATACATGGGCAAAGGACATTTAAAACATTTCCCAACACAGTAGTCCCCCCATTACAGGTTTCATTTACAGAGTGAAACTCAGTCAATTGCTGTCTAAAAAATGAATGAAAAATTCCAGAATTAAATAATTCATAATAAAAAATTGCCATTATTAATAGTATAATGAAACCTTCCACTGACTTATGTCCCACTTGGAATGTGAACTATCCTGTTGTCCAGTGTATCCATAGAGCCACGTCCAAACCACTTTTATTACACTATGTGATAATTGCTCTATTACACTTTGGATATTGTTGCTAATCTCTTACTGTGGCAAATTTACAACTTTATCATAGGTAGGTGTAGAAAAGAAAAGTAAGTTTGGCACTATGTGTAATTTTTGACATGTATTATGGGTCTTGTAATGAATCTTCTTTGGGTTAGGGGTGTCTATTATACATTGCAAAATACTGTATTAAAGGTATTAGAAATTAATTACCAGCACATTTAAGGAACACAAAATATTAGATTGGACATATATAAAAATACTTTTCAATAAATATGATTAGAACAAATGTAGCACGTGAAAAATGGTTAAAATCACAAAAATTATAGGTGCTCTGGTAATTTGTTAGCTGATTAATGTAAGGAATTAAATTCACAACTTTTTGTCATTTTTAAACTATAAGCAAAGAATTAGGAGTCAAATAATTAGTCCCATTTTTTATTGTTTTAATGCAGTTGTTTCTTCTCTCTCTTTTTTGGACTTGTTTCTTGACTATTAACTTGTGTAATTTAGGTTGAATTGACAAAATTCTTCTCTCAAGGGTTAGTAGATGGACTGGGGAGATAGCTCAGTGGC
>NW_004524605.1:441039-442385 GCF_000260255.1 Octodon degus | reverse complement strand
AGAGAGAGATGGAGAGAGACAGAGAAGATAAACTTTTCTGTTCTTTTGCTGTAGTAATTTTAATAGAGAAGACAGTCTTCATACAGAGATGTGGTGACATAAAAAAGCACAAGGATTTGAAAGTGACCAATAAACTCAAGAATTTTAAACTTTTTGTGAACAGATGGCTTGATGCAGGGACCACTTGAAAGACTTTTTGTGAAAGCTGCAAGGTGAAAAGACCCTTTATGGGGAACAAAAAGAAGTGGGCTTCTTTACAGGGCTTGAAAGCAGGCAAGGGACAACGGTGAGAAGCAGGCAAGGGACAACGGTGAGAAGCCCTTAGCAGGCATCAGTGGATCAGTGGTCAGAGTTCTCCCAGCGTCAGTGTCTCAGCGGGCGCTGTCCTTGGGGCACGCGTGCTCTCTTGCGTCCTGGTGCTTGGAAGAGTCCGTGCTCCACCTTGTCTTCTCCTACGACATCTTGTGTTTTCTGAGGGTAACAGCACTGAGCTGGGTTTTCTCTGAGAACACTGCTGCTGCTGCCAAACAGGTCAGGTGCTGGGAAAGCACTGCCCAAGCCAAACCTGACACTTTTACCTAAATGGAGCAAGTGATGTTGTATTCTAAAATTATCCTGTTCCTCATGTGTAACCAGTCCTAATAGTTTATTCTACAAGTTATAGTCAAACTGTCTTACAAGGAAAGAAATGGAACACAAATTTTGAGTAGTCTTGGGTTACAGTGAAAGCTAACCCTAAAATCTTACCCACAGAAACATCACAGTCTCCCTGTGACAAGGACAAGTTTGCACCATGTGAGACTCACCATGAGTCTCAACCACCCAAATGGGTGTATTTCTTGTGCAACAAGACCGGAACCTTGGTGATGCTCTGAGGTGCATTCAGGTCAGATATGTATGAAGGAGATATGTGAGTTTCCGAATTGCTGACTTTCCATATATGATCTCGTCCAGCCATGAGCAGGTTCTGTCAGGCCTGGTCTCTAGGTGGAGACTACGTTTAGCAAAAAGATGTTCAAGGGTCATTGCTATTATCTGGGTCTTGGTCGCTATAGCAAACGAGCATCTCAGCAATGCGATGCCCTGGGTCTTGCTCTCCACCCGTGTTCATCTCATGCTGATGCCAGGCATACTGTAATTAGTCACGATGTCACTGTACGCTAGATGTTCCATTTCCACCTAGCAAAGAGGTACGATTGGTGTGCTTTTCAGAGGTGAGCAGCCTGATCCTAGACACCGTTTTGAGGGTCTATTTCTTAGGCATGCTTAACTACAGTAAGTTGGGAATAGTTCTCTGGAGATTCTTAAGGTATTAATGAGGTATAATTCATATGCAAAAATTTTAC
>NW_004524605.1:426298-433184 GCF_000260255.1 Octodon degus | reverse complement strand
TGGGCTGGGACTGGTCCCGCCGGCGCAGGGTAGCAGGAAGCTCTCCACACACTCACCGGACCTGGGCTAGGACTGGGTCTGGGGGTTCCTGGAAGTTGGCAGAAATTCGAAACCTATCTTTTCTAGCATAGTTTAAAAATGTACCATACCTGTTTATAATTATAAATGCTGCAGTAAGGCTAACCACTTGAATTTATTCATTTTTTGCAACAGAAACTATAAGAATTTTCTGTGTTCTCCTGCCCCCATCCCCAGAAATCATTGCTTTATTCTCTGCCTCATTTACATCCAAGGTAGATACCTCAGTAAATACAGTATTATCCTCTGTGACTGGCCGATCTCTCTTAGCCAAGAGTTCTATCATTTCATCTACATGGTTGCAAATGGCAGGGTTTTTTTCTTTGGAAGCAAGTGTATCATGACATTCTCCCCAGGTGTGCAGGGAGTGGAGAAAAGGCCCTCAGTGCCTGCCACAGCAAGGTACTGTCAACTCCTGATGTCCAAAGAGACAGGAGCCATGAGCACTACCAGAAATCCAGGAAGGAAGGGTCTGTAGAGGGCTGCCTGCTGGGACACAGGGCTTTTGGCAAGGAGACAGGACCTGCAGGGAGGCGACCCGAGTGTGACCGCCTGCCTTTTGCTCTCCCCTCAGGAAGGCCTGTGGGTCTGCTCTCCCAGCTGGGCTCTCGGGCAGGGTGCAGAGCCTGCAAGGCAGACCAAAAGCTCTTCGCACTCATTTCTTGCATGTCTGAGTGAGTCCATGCCTTGAAATTTGGGTCTCCTGCAGCTGCGTTCTGTTTCCAACTCTGGCAATTATTTAAACAGTGCCACTGTGTTCTCTCTTGCATGTGCCCTGGAGCCTAGCCGCAGGTCTCCCTCTCAGGCACAGTGCAGTCTCTCACTATCTGGGAGACTGGTTTCAGAGTGCCTCACTCCTGAAGCCAGCCTAAGCAGATGCTCAGAGCTGTTGCATAGTTGCCCATAACTTAACATGTGTTCCGTGTGCAGTAAATCATCTCTAGGTGACTTAGAACTGTAGACAGTGCAGACACCAGATACATAGTTGTCATACTGTGCTGTTTAGAGAGTAATACCCTCATGCTATCCCTTAACATTTCAGAACAGCAGCAAGACCAGCTCATCAGCCGGCCATCTCCAGACTCCAGGAGATTCTTACACCAATTCATGCTGTTGACTGCGGATCTCTTCTGAGGCAGCCTGTGGCCTTGCCTAGCCCCGTGCCCTCCTCCTCACAGTTCCCCATGATATAGACTTAATTTTCCAGTGTTCCCTGGACAGGAAACCCTGCCATTCCTACTGTTCCATCCTGAAGCCCTCTTCCCAACAGTGGCTGCCAACACCATCCTGCACGGCCTCCTGTGTGATTACTTTGCCTGGGCTGGTTGGGCCTTAGTGACAAGAGTGGTGAGTCTGCGATCGTCCAGAGGGTTCTGCCTTGTGGGGTGCAGGCCCATTGAGTCACACAGCAAGGGAAGCTCTTCTGGTGCTAACTTTCCTTTGAGTCCTCCAAGACATCAGCCCCGTCCTGCTTTCAGACACAAAGTTCAGGCCACAGACTCAGAGACCAGGGTGGGTGTGTGGGCATGTCACAGCAGATCTGTTTCCTTTGAGCTTATTTTCTTTCTTTTCTTTCTTTCTTTCTTTCTTTCTTTCTTTCTTTCTTTCTGGAACCAGGGATTGAACTCAGGCCCTTGCGTTTGCCAGGGAAGTGCTAATTCTACTGAGCCATCTCCCCGGCCCCATCTTTGAGCTTATTTTCATAACTTCTTTCTGTTTATGGAAAATGAATCCAGTTGTATATTTAATGTAGAGATGGAATACTGCATTTTAGAATAAGGCTATTTAGAGGAAAATAAAGTCAGACATTTAAAAAAATCTTGGTGGTGAGTAACTCCAGCAAATGCTGAACATGGACCAGCATGGAAGATGCAGGCTTGCGGGGGGCTGTTTTGGGGCAGCCTGCATGGCTTCCTACTTGCCCTGTGGCCCCTTGTGAGTGGTAGTATGAGTTTGGCATGGCTGCTGTCACCACCCACAATGTGCCTTTATTCTCACATGGTTCTGGAGGCCAGACATCTCAAATCAAGCTGTGCACAGGCCTCGCTCCCTCTGAAGGCTCTAGGAAAGAATGCTTTTGATCTTCTTCCCATTTCTGGGAGCTCCAGGCAGTCCTCCTGGAAGCTTGACTTCTGTTTCCACCTCCACTGTTCCCTATCACTCTCCTTTCCTGCTCTGCATCTTTCATGAGGACTGTCTCCTTGCCAGCTGGTTACCAAGCATTTCGTCCCATGTGGACCAAGGCTAACACCCCTGAGAACTGGAGGGGCCCTCGACCTGGAGGGTCTGCTCAGCTGCCAGGTCTCACCCCACTGTCCCTGTGTCTCTTTGCAGCAGCTTTTCTGTCCACTCTTGAAAATCAAATCGTGATTTTAAAATATTTTAGAAGGTGTTTTAGCCTTGTTTTGTGTGGCATTGTGTGAACCTGGGAACACTGTAAGGAAAAGGGTTATACAGCTTGAAGGCTTGGCGGCCAGAGGTGTGGCGCTGGCTGCATTGTTGCTTGCGGAGGCATCGGGTGGTGAGAGGCGAGCTGGGCGGAGAAGCAGACAGGAAGTCAGAGAGACACAGTCAGCCTGCTCTGTCACAGCCACCCACGCACTCCTCAGGACCAGCGTCTGGCCCTTCCTCCCGCACAGCACTAGCAGTGACCTTATTACCTCACAGTGAGCACCACCTTGCGAGGACCACGCTTCTGACACAGGACTTGGGGAACAGCCACAGCTACACCCAGCAGTAAGAGGGGGAGACTGGTTTGTTTGAATATTAAGATGCTGCTGAATCACACTGTTGCTCTCTGTTCTAGGTAAAAATCCAACTAATCTTCCAATCAGTGACTTACCTTTTTAAACAACTTTTTTTGATCTGTAGTTTTTAATGAAACCACAATTTATTACAACCAATTAAAACAATACAGAAGAGAAAAGTTCACCAAATCTGTTCAAAGGTCTTTTTTAGAGGGAAGCCTGGAGAGGACGGAGGCCTTGTGCCTCTGTTCTCTAGGCAGGGCCTTGGAGTCCTACCTGGAAACCTGAAGCTCGTCCTTGCCGCAAAGCCAAAGATGAACACAAAAGCTAGTTTAAAGCTTGGAACTTGAATCTGAAGTGGAGAGGAACTCATCTGAGAGGCCTGTGCCTTTTTCAGGTCTAATCTGGCCAAATCCCTCCCTCCCTGGCAAGAAGCCCAGGGTCTGGCCCTTGCTCCTTTTGGGAAGAAAGCAGCTCTGCTCAGCCAAGGCCCTACCCCTGGCCCTTTCAGCAGCGAGTCTGTACCCAGATTCCCTGCACCTGGGTACAGGCACGGGAACCAAGAAGCTGCCAGACCCTGCTGGTAAAGCGGCAGGGCAGTGGGCAGGTGGGGCTTGCTGCTGGTGTGGGCACCCGCCCCAAAGCCCAGCAAGCCAGTGTGTGGAGGCCTCTTTCTTTCCCTCCACATCACGCTGGGATGGGTGGAGATGAGCCTGAAGACTCTCTGGAGCTGCAGTTCCCAGCAGATGACCTTGCGCTGGTTACTTTGTCTTTGCACCCACAGAGGTTGAATGGGTAGTAGCACCCGAGATGGGGGTGACAGTCCAGGGGGTCTCTGTGGGGAAGCGCCTGGCACAGGCTGGCCCTCCAGGAGCCTGAGCTTTGCTCTGGCTCCATCTCTGCCTCTTCCCTCAGCACAGGCTCAGCTTGCCGTGCAGAACCACGGCATTTCTTGGGCAGTGACAGGATCTGGGCAGTGGTTCTCTTGGAGCAGGGAGAGACACCCGGCTCTTCCACCCTCTGCCTAACTTCCACAGGTCGTGGGGTACCCCCTCGCCTGGCCCCCACCCTACTGTAGCTGCCCTAACTCTGGCCCTTCATGGGCCCCTTCTCCAACTTTGAGTGTGATTTGCAGTGAACAGAGGACAGCCCTACGAGGCAAGGAGGGCCTGGACCATCCTCTCCCAGAACCCAGAGGCCCCTTGGCTTCTTTGAACCTGGGTGTCCTCCTGTGTAAGGTCAGAGAGGTAAGGCCCAGCATGGCCCAGGTGACTCTTGCTGTAGTTGCTCTGTGTCTGCTCTGTCCCCAAGTGGGTGGTCCTTGCTCAGTCCCTGGCCTCCTTTGCCTTAGGTCCTTTATGTCCTCCCACAGCTTGCTCTTTCCTGGGGCAAGAATGGGGACCCTTCCACCCTACACTTGGCTTCACGTGCTTTCCTGCCTGGGTGTGGACAGCAAGAGGGTCCTGCTGTCCACTAGTAACTCCTACACAGAGTCCAGGAGAGCAGCTGGATGCAGCCAGCGGGGTGAAAGGAGGAGCTGCAGCAGGGGTGTGCAACTGGGCCGTCGCCCTCCACCCCAGCAAGATGCCCACACAGAACACAGGGCTCTGCTCAACCCGTTTGTGCCCTCTTCCTCACACGACACTGCCAAAGGCTCCACACAGCCTCGGGGCTGCTCTGCTGCACTGCCTACCTGCCACCTCTCTAGAAGCTGTCCCTGTCCCCTGCCCCAGTGCCACTGTCCCTGCATCCCTCTCCCATTGTGGACACTCTCACTCTCGCTGCGAGGCCTATTCCCAGCAGCTCTCAAGCCCTCAGGCCAACACGTCCTGCTCCTTCTGGTGCCTCCTGCAGTGTCCTTCTGAGCTAGGACACCCAAGGCCCAGTTCATCTCAGGCTGGGGCCTTGAGGGGCCTGTGAAAAGAACTATTGGCCCTCTGCTTGTTGAGGCCCCCTTTGAATCACAAAAAAGGAAAGATAGGTCCCCAAAGAATAAGCAGAATGACTTTTACCTCAGAGAGGTACTATCGAGATTATTCCTTGAGTCACCAGAGCCAACACAATATGAGATATTTGCTGAGATTTTTCCATCTGTTGTGGGTGGCAAAAACATACAAGTGTGGAGCTGTGACGGCTGTTTTGCTAACATGAAGGAATACCCCAGAGAAACTGAGAACTCAGGAGGACTCTGCCCTTACGGAAGGAAGAGCTGAGAAAGAGTGTCTCCCTGGTATTTTGTTAGCAGCTGGAACAAACTTCACCCGAAATCTACTCCTGGACTTTTCAAGTGTGTGAGTGAGTATATTCCCTTTGATGTTTAAGTCAGGCGGATGCCATTTTTTGCCAATTAAAGCTCAAAGGCTCCCAGCTGAGTGTCTTCCCTTCATGGTCAGGAGGCAACTGTGGCCCACAGAAGTACCTGGGTGTCGGGAGCTACGGGAACAGAGCCTCTCAACACATAGGGGCCAGGACCAGGGCTGCTGGAGACATTGAACAGAACACTTCTTGGGGGCGGTGCAGCGCCACAACCAGAAATGGCGGGGCCAACAAGGGCATAGCGTGGACTTGGAACGGTTGCCCCCAGCAGTGTCTGTGGGTCGCACAGTTTAGAGAAGGATAGAGAAGCCCCAGCCCATCAGAATTTGAACACTAGCACTGATGCAGGAGAAACAGAAAGCTGGGTGGAACACTGACCTCTGTGAGGACAACTCTGGAGGGAGGGCTCAGTGCAGAGCTGGAGCCCTGGTGGTGGCACAGGGGCTGGCGGGTGGGTTCTTGATACGGGGCTTGGTCTCAAGGACTGGCTTCAGCTGTGAAGGTGACTGGTGTCTTGGTCAGCACTGGGCCCCCAGGGCAGTCCGTACTTTCGCAGGATAGCACCTCCCACAACACAGTGCCGCTCCCCCACAGCCTGCTGTCCCTCACCTTAGCAGACTGATGATGCAGTGGTTGCAGTACACAGGTACTGTCCTTGCCGGGGGAGCTGGCTCTTCCACTGCTGTTCTCAGTAGGGAATTATCTGTAGCCAATGACACCCAGACAAGAGTGTCTTTCTTCATGCAAATGCAGGCCACAGTTAGGGTGGTGGCTATGTGTCCTCTGGACTCCTTCCTGCTCTGACAAACACCTCAGCAAAGTCCTGAGGTGGCTGTTGGGTCTCCAGCATCATGCCCAGTGTCTCAGTGAGAAGGAGACAGAAAAAAATAAGAAACAAAAATGCCAGAGCAGGCTTTCTGCAGAGACCCACGCAGCCTTCCACATGCAGACCCTGTTCTGCAAGGGCAGGTTCTCGCTGCCAGACATGCTGCTCTTCCTGTGCAGCGACATACGATTAGGGGTTACTACTTTCATTTTGCTTTTACTTTATTTTCACAATTACATTTGGTTTAGGGCAGATTGTTTGAGCATTGAACTCAGTAATGTACCAAAAATAATATTACACACACACACACACACACACACACACACACGTGCGACCAAATAGGGCTTGCTCCAAACACAAGAAGTCACTCAAAATTGGAGAACACTTAGGAAGGGAAAAAATCACTGGTTATGTCAAGAAATGCACCCAGGTATTTAATACAATTTAAAAGATATTTTTAATAAAAATGCCAAATAAAACAGAAGCAGTGTTGACCAAGGCAAACATATGATCAAGGCAAACATATGATCAAACCAACAGCAAATCTCATTCTACCAGAGAGACTGTATTATTTTTTATCGAAAGTACCAGCAAAATGTGATGCCTGAGAGGAGGAGAAGGGAAACTCTTAGGAAGAGGAAGCAGATGTGGACCGGAAAGAGGGAAGGACCCACTGATGCCACATCTGTATCAAAATGCCACAAGGAAAGCCACTTCTGTGTTTGCATGCATGAATTTTTTTAAAGTGAATATCTGCTTTAACTACTAAATCAAGACTATTTAAAAAGTGCTACTTAAAGAAATAGTGCAAAAACATATGAGCTAGTTATATTTGGGAAAAAACAAATTTTTTTCAATGAAATTATTGTAAATCTAGAAAATTCAATATACCCTTGAGCTAGATTACAAGGATTGAATT
>NW_004524605.1:409984-425922 GCF_000260255.1 Octodon degus | reverse complement strand
CCATATTCTGGATGCTCGATGACAGTACCATTGCAGGCAAGTTTCTTCTTAAACGCCTTCACGAGTTTCTTTTTATCTAATCATCAGCGATCCCCTGGACGGTGGTGAGGGTCTTCCTGCCGTTTCTCTGCTGGATTCTTATATGGATATAATCCTCAGTGCCGGCAGGAAGCAGGTCATCACCCTTACTTGCATCAGCAAAGGGGTCGAAAGAGTGGAGGTTCTGGATAGCGGACATACGATACGGTTCCTTTTCCCCAGTGGAAACGGCCTGCGGAAGGCGGCTGCGGGAGAAGGCGGGCGCGGGGGACGGATCGCGGGGAAGCAGGGGGCTCAAGGGGAGGCAGCTGAGTGGGCGGCGGCAGCGGCTCAGTGACTACGGCTATGAAATATATTTTCTAAAAATATTCTTCTCTAAAACAAGTAGAAATAAAATCCCCTAAAATGCATTCATAGGAGCTATAAAATCCTAGCAATAGTATTTTTAAAATGTACAAACCTGGGCCTTTTTACCAAGATGGGGCTGAAGGTGAAGAAAAAAGCGCCTGCCCCTCCCACAGCCGCAGCCAAAGCCAAAGCTCTGAAGGCCAAGGGGGCCGTGCTGGAAGGCGCCCACAGCCGCAAGAAGAAGGCACGATCGTCCGCCTTCCACTGTCCCAAGACCTGGCGGCCCCAGAGGCAGCCCAAATGCCAGGGAAGAGCGCCCCCAGGAGAAACACGCCTGACCCCTATGCCACCATCACGTCCCTGACCAGAGTCAGCCATGAAGAAGATCGAGGACAGCACCACACTCGTGTTCACTGCGGGCGTCACGCCAGTAAGCACCAGATCACGCAAGCTGCGAAGAAGCTCTGTGACATGGACGTGGCCAAGGTCAGGACCCTACTCAGGCCTGATGGAGAGAAGAAGGCGTGTGCTCGACTGGCCCCCGATTATGATGCGTTGGACGCTGCCAGCAAAGTTGGGATCATCTAAACGGAGTCCAGCTGGCTCATTCTAAATTTATACTTTTTTCCCATAAAATAAAATAAAATAAAATATACAAATCTACATGAAAAAACTAAAGTTGAACGGGAAGATTCAGACCAAAATTTGAGCACATGAAGAAAAATCTTGCTCTTGGAGGGTGAAGTGTAGTCTCATAGAAGCTCCCACTCCCCAGAATTTGAATTGGAAGTGTGGGGAGGAGGCAGAGAGACGAGGAACAAGAGAAATAAGAACACGATTTAAAGGTTGACAGCAAAGAGTAAACGGACAAGGAAATCATTCAAGTGAAATGTTTGGGGGAAATTAAGCCTCCAGATGTTTTCATTTTGAAGCCACTGTAATGAAAACATGCTGGGGACAGCGCGTTCAGCCTGGTGCCACGGCCTCTGGAGGAGGGCTGCCTGGGGATGCTGGCCCAAGGTCTGCGGGTGCTGTCCAGACCAGAGGCCAAGCCAGGGGGCTTCTGCAGCCAACCGAAGAGGTGCCACCAATTCACAGCCCACAGTTCTTTATCGGGGTTGGCATGAGAACCCCAGAAGCACTCAGCCAGGGAAGGAATTAACGTTTGTCCATCTCCCACACCCATCAGGCGCAGACGGCCCTCCCTTCCAACCTGCAGGACAGGAAGAGCCCTGCACTCAGGACCTGGCACTCTGTCCTTCGGGAATTGAAAGTTCAGGGGTTTGTCGCCAGGCCAGCAGAGGCCATCCCCGCAGCACGGAGAAGTGTGATACGCGAGAAAGGGTTGCTCATTGCTTGCGCCCTCAAAATGCAGTTCTGTCGCTCTCTCAGGTGCTTATCAGGGTGTTTCGTGGGTTTTCCTAGCCTATGGCTATATTAGTTCTGGGCGGCCGCGCGACGTATTGCCACTTCTAGGTAGCTTAAACCACATATTCTCACAGCTCTGGAGGCCGGGAGTCTGCAGCAAGGGATGCTTCTTTTCACCGCCCACCCTCCCCTTGCCTCTGCCTGCTGTGGGCAGTGCTTGTCACTCCTTGGCTTGTGGACACCTCCTGCCTCCATCATCACAGGGCCTTCCTCTCTGTGTGTCTTTCTTTCTCTATTCGCAGTACATCCATTACTGAGTTGGGAGACTGCCCTAACCCAGAGTGCTCTCATTTCAAGATCCTTTTCTTGATTTTGGTTGCAAAGACTCCTATTTCAACTGGCATCACATTCTGAGATTTCAGGCAGATGAGGCTCCAGGGCCCAGAGCTGCTGTGGGCAGGTTGGTCACAGTGGCTGCCGCACACTTTCTTTCCTATGGAAATGCGCCGTGTCTGGGGTTTGCTTCTCTGGAAGGGGTCCCCACAGCACATTTAGAGCCAGTGGAGCTCATTCCCTCCCACCTGTTTAATTCTAAACAGCACCCTATTGTCATTCCTCCTTCCTTTGCCCTAAGAGAGGTATAAAATATCACAATCCCAGGAGATCTCTGATGCTCTAGGAGTGTCAGATCCACCACTCTGCCCCTCAGGCACCTTCACCCTACTCCCACCTTGGTAAGGGTTCATAAATATACACTACAAGTCATGCATGTAATTAAGATCAGAGTGAATTCTGGGGCAAGCATGCATGTTAGAGCCCCGAGATGGCACGGCATCCTGTCAGTCAGCTTGTCAATCCCACTAGAGTTTTGGGACAGGTACCTGGACTGAGGTGCTTGTCCTTTACATTCTCAAAGGGTTATTGGGGGCTGTTGTTGTTTCTCTGCGTTATGATCTATGTGCAGTGTTTTTGCCTTCCCATCACCCTGCACCATTTTTCGGTTTGTGCCTTAGCGTTTGCTGGCACCAACTTGCCCCGAGCGCCACTCCCCACGGTCCCCGGTAGCTGTATCTGCACACTGCCTCCTGCCCCGTCTGCACTTGGCAATTCTTTGTTCACTGTGCAGAGCCTGCACTATACCTGACTGTTGTGTGGTAACACCCCAACTTAGGGGGTTGTCTGCCCTTGATTGGTTCTTTTTCAAAATTTGGATCAAGAAAATATATACCACAATTGAGAGTAAGCATAGCAGAAGAGAGATGTCTTAAAAAGCGACCAAAAGGCTACAAAAAGTATTCCATGCAATAGCATTAAAAGGGGGAAGGTAAGACAGAGTCTCACTGTTGCCCAGCTGGATTCAGACTCAAGGGTCCAAGCTATTTTACTTCAGCCTCCCAAATAACTGTGAGTACTGCCATGTACCACCACTCATGGCCACGTACAATCGCTTAATGACAGATGCCCAAGATCTCTACACTAGAAATTGTAAAACATTTCTGAAGATATTAAAGATCTAAACAATAGAGCAACATATTAAGTTTATGAATTGTTAAAGCATTTTGTTAAGACATCATTTCTCAAAAAAAAAAAAAAAAAAAAAGACATCATTTCTCCCTAAATCATTCTATAGGCTAAATGTTATTCATGTGAGAAGTCCAGCAGACTTTCTGAGTAGAAATTAACAAGCCAGTTCTGTTTGTTTTGCAGTCCTGGGGATCAAACCCTGAGGCATTCTACCACACTTTTTATTTTCTTTTGTTTTATTTGGCCGGCTCAGCCCACCCTGAGGATAGAGCGGGTAGGGCATGTGGTGCTGGGGATCGAACTGCGGTCCCCTGTGTCTGCCTAGGCTTGCCTAGGCAGGTGCTTGAGACCACTGAGCTATCTTGCCAGCCCCTCTACCAAACTTTTTAAAGTTTTTCATTTTGAGATAAGGTTGGTTGGTCTGATCCCTACCTTGCTATTTTCCTGCCCCATATGGACATATACAGAGCCCAGACAGACTTGAAGAAGGATAAATTTGGAATATTTATACTCTGTGATTATCAAGGTTACTGCAAAGTTACAGTAGCCAAGACACTGCAGTGTTGGTAAGGACAAACACATAGACCAATGGAAAGAATGGAGTTCAGAAATAGACTCATATGCATGCGTGGTCACTGGTGTTTCAACAGTTTCCTGTGTAACTGAACATGGAAGAACATTTAGTAAATGGAGCAAGAGCAACTAGAAATTCACTTAATACGATGCAATTTGACCTCTTACACTATACAGAAGAAAGCTTTTTTTAAAGAAACATACTTAGTACAGGGTCTACAGGGTCTCACTACACAGATTAGACTCAGTAATCCTCCAATTTTTAGTCTCCCAAGTGCTGGGATTACAGGTGTGCGTCACCACACCCAGTCTCAGTTGCCTTGGGGGTGGGGCCATAATGCCAGGGACCCAACCCCAGTCCCCGCATCTGCCTAAGCAGACGCTTTAATCCGCTGAGCTATCTGGCCGGCCCAAGAAAGCATTTTGAAATGGATCATTGATTTGAATATAAAACACAAATTAATAAAATTTGTCGACTACAACAGGAAAATATCTTTATGATTTCAGAGCAAAGATTTCAAAATCTGAAAGTAAAAAGTACTAATAATCACAGAAAAAGATAAATGTGATTTCAACAAGACTGAAAACTTTTACTTACCAACACCATTAAGAAAGTAAAAAGACAGACCACAGACAGAGAGGAAACATGGCGCATGTGTCTGACAAGGGCCTAGTATCTAGAATAAAAATAACTCAACAAAAGGAAAATGACAAACTCACCCCTGCTGAAGAGGGAAAACCTCATTCACCATCAGGAAAACATGAATTCAAATCACTGCATGTCCTGCCTGGTCAATACAAAAGACATACCCAGTGCTGACGGGGGTGCTGCGTGTTTGGAACTTGCAGCAGGCTAGGCGAGTGTGAGACAGTACAGACAACTTGGAAAATTGCTCTGCCATTTCTCATGCCACTGCATGTTCTGGCTGTCGCACTGGGCATTTACCTGAGAGAGGAAACCATCAGTGCTGTCTTGGTCACTTTAACTCTCACTGCTGGGATAAAATGCCTGAAGCCCAGAATTAAGGAAGGAAGGGTTTATTTAGCTCACAGTTTATGGAGGATTCAGTCCGTACTCAGCTGGCTCCAAGGCAGAGCTGCACATGGCAGAGGGCAGCAGTTCACAGCAGGGAGGGAAACCAGCAAAAGCAGTAGAGCAAGAAGGAGCGAGTCAGTGTGGTGGTTCATGCCTGTAATTCCAGCACTTGCGAGGCTGGGGCAGGAGGACTGTTGTGAGTTTGAGACCAGCCTGAGCTACAAAGTGAGCTCAAGGCCAGTCTGAACTGCATAGACTTTATCTCAAGAAGACTAAAAAATAAAAATAAAAAAAGGAAGAAGAGCAGAGAGAAAGCCTTTTTTCTCTTTTATTGTATGTAAGCTACCCGCCCCAGGGCAGGTAGCATTCACACCAATAATCCCAGCATGGGACTACAGATCAGTCAAGCTTTAGAAGCTTGCACACCCCATGACTGTAGGAGGTTTGAAGGGACATCTAGACACAAAGCATAACAAGTGCACGTGAACTTGTACGGCAATGTTTACGCAGTATGATTCCACTCATATGAAGTTCAAAGAGTCACAACTGATGTATAAGAGAAATCGGAACAGTACTTGTCTTCATGAGCATGTGACTACGCTTGCCTGCTAGAGGCCTGAGGGAGCACTTCTGAGGTGATGGAGACATCCACTGATCTGGAAGGAGGTTATAAGGGTGGGATAGACCCAAACTGCCACCTGCGCATTTTGGGCTGGGGATAACACTAGAGTGCTCGCTTACCATTTGTGTGGCTTTGGTCCCCAGCATGGTGAAAAAGAAAAAAATATTTGTGCATCTTACTATACACAAAGTACATCTACAAAACACTCCAAAACAAAAGCCACAGAAGAGCTGGGTCCCTTTATGCTATCAGTACAATGAGTTTCTTGTTTTTTAACACGACTTGAGTCTCTGACCCTTGTAGACAAAAAAGCCTGCTCTGCAGGGGTGAGGTCAGACAGGCCCTCCCATCCCCTGGGCCCACTGTGCAGGCCCTGACGCCATGGGCCTGTGTGTTTCTGAGGTTAGGCCTGCTGCTTGCGCAAGGCCAGCAGGCAGGCGGGCTGCTCTGGGAGGACATGTAGGTCCTGCCCCATGAGCCAGCCTCCTTGCCAAAGACCACAAAGTGGTCCTTGCTGTCCCAAATGGACTGTAGCTCACACATTCATGCGTGTGTGTGTGTATGTACACATGTGCACACCCAGCACAGAGGGGCTTTCTTGGCCAGGAGCAGTAGTAAGACCTCTTTGACCGTGGATCCCGTGAATGGCTTCGGGGAGCGCAGCCCTCACAGGCTGTCAGTCCATCGGTGTCCAGTGTCTGGGCCTGGGGGACTGGTGGGTCCCCCACTTTCTTCAGGGAGGCAGGCATGAAGCCCCTTTGTTCCACCCTGGTGCTCACCTTGCAAGCCAGCCTGCTGCCCCGTAGAGAGCATGGACAACTCACCAGCACGCCGGTGGCTCCTTGCATCTAAGAGTGCAGCCTTCTCCTCTCTCCTCAGGGCACGTGACAGCTTGCACTCAAGACCCTTTTCCTCAGGCTTGGTGGACCCTTCTCTAGAGGCCTGTGAGCTGTGAGGACCAGGCAGGTGGAGTTAGGCAGAAGCCTCCCCAGTCTAAGCTGCTCTGCCAAGAGCCATGTGTGGCCCCAAGCCATGTCATCCCAGGTTTGCATGGGGAGTCACTCTTCCTGCCAACCCCCACTGTGGACTAGCAGGGAGAGAAACACTGGCAAGTCCAGCATGGGGTCGGTGCTCGGCCCTCCACAGCGAGGCTGGCCATCTGCTCCTCGGTCTCTCCAGTCACACCTTTCCAGAGCTCTGTGTGGTGGGAGCTCAAGCCTGTTCCCACAGAGAGGCTGAGTGACCTACCTCAGAGGTGCCTCGTGGCCCCGAGGCCATGTCTAGCTAGACAGTTCCTGGGAGGTTCCTTACCACTGAGGCCCATGTACGTCCCAAACTGCAGACAAACAGCTCTGACCCCATCGACCCTGCTGAAATGGGCGGCAAGTGCGATGGCATGTGGTGCCAGGGAATAAGTCAGAGGCTGGCTGAGCAGGAAAGCAGAGCCATGTCACCCAGTAGGGAGGAAACGGCAGGCATCATAAACAAGCATGATTTCATGCTTGTCCTTGTCTACACCCCTCTGAGGTCAGACAGGCCCTCCCGTCCCCTGGGCCCACTGCACAGGGCCCTGACACTACAGGGCTGTGTGTTGAGGCTGGGCCTGTGGCTTGCACAAGGCCAGAAGGCAGGCAGGCTACTCAGGGAAGACCCTCAGGTTCTGCCCTACATACCTCAGTTGAACAGCACCAGCCTCTCTCTGGCCAGGCCTCGCCTGAGCACCAGAGCTCAGGACCTGGTGGGGACCCGGTCCTACAAATTCTCCACCTGCATGCAGATGCCACTGGATGGCAGTGGGAACATGCAAGCTCCCAGGTGCCCAGGGACGGGGGAGTTCTTCTGCCTGTGGGTGGGGAGCTTTGGGAAGGGAGGGACGTTCTTGCTGTGTCTCAGGGAGCTTGTCATAAAGACAATGGGGAGCCTCCTGTCATCAGGGAAGACAGGAAGGGCACCTGCCACAGGCCAAGTGCCGAGGGGCAGGAGACCAGGAAACAGGCTGTGTTGACCCGCCTGCCTCTGGCTTCTTACACTTCTCAAAGTCTGTCTGTCTGTCTGTCTGTCTGCCCGTCTGTCTGTTGTGGGTCTGCCCCCTGTGCCACTCTGGTTTCTTTTTCTTTAACTTTTCCTCTCAAAGCCTCCCTCTCTCCCTCAGTACAGGGATACTGGGGATTGCACTCAGGGCCTTATGCATGCTAGGCAAACACTCTACCGCTGAGCTACGCCACAGCCCCATTGGGTGAAACCCTACCCCACAGGATCCCTGTGATGAAGACTCTTCCTCCAGCCCCTCCCAAACAGGCTCGGACAGTGATGGAGGCTGGCTGCTGCTCCTGAGTCTCCACTGCTGCCCTTACTCTCTGGCCCCACCCCCAGCCCTTGCTTTCCTGTCCCCATGCTCCCACCCTGGCTACAAAACCCAGCTGGGGGCAGTGGCTGCTGTCGTACTTGGGGTGGAGCCCAGAACCCAGGCATAATGGAGGACATGACTGAGCAGCGTGGCCCACTCTGGGCTCTTGCTGGCCCCTTTTGCCACTGCCCTCACTGCTTATGTCTGTGGAGGGGGCAGGCAAAGGGCCTTCCCTATGCAGGACTGGAGACAGCTCCACCTGGGGCCCCACTGGCACATGGCAGAGAGTGTCCTCACCCGTGAAACCTCTGTCTGGCAGCACAGGGCTGCGTTCCAATAGCCCCAGCCTTTGCTGCTTGGCTGGAACCTTGTCTGAGGGGTGCACTGTCCTTCAGCCCCTGGGATTCTGTAGGTCACATGCAGCAGGATCGCAGTGCCAGTCCTGTGCTTTTTTTAAAGTGAGGTGGACATTCTGATTTCAGATAAACATCTTCTGATGTTAAAATGTTGGCCAGGTATGAGCATAGCGTGCCTGTGATCTCAGCTGCTCAGGAGGCAGAGGCAGGAGGGTTTCGAGGCTGAGCTTTGGCAGCTGCCCCTCTGGCCAGTGCTAAGAGGATGCTTTTTCATCCAGAGAGATCAGTGTACAGCCAGGGTAGAGAAATGAGTCAGACCTTGGGAGGATGCGGCAAACCTGACCCTGGGGAAGGAAGGAAGGGTATGGGCCGGCAGGTAAATATGGAGGAACAGGCTGGAGGACGGAGAGCTGGGGAGTGGGTCAGTGGCAGAGCACGTGCCCAGCTCATGTGAGGCCTTGGACTCCACGTCTAGCACTGAGGAAAAGAAGGGAGCAGAAGGGACAGAGGAAATCAGGTCTCCACTTCGGTAACAGAAAGGTAACTAACACTGAGCCAGCTCTAAACCTGAGCTGAGGAAGGCCTGGAGGTTTCCGTTTTGTGCCCTTGAAAGTTGTTCCATCTGAGGTGAATGCTCGTGGCCACCTCCGCCACACAGAGACATTTCGGGGCGAGCTCTCCCACCTTGTTCCCTGGGTCTGTACCTTGTGCCTTTTGGTCTTCTCTCAAGTAAGGTGGTCCTAAGAAGTGTTGGGGCTCTGGGGTGTCCCCGAGAGTGCATATGCTCACAGGCAGGCTTGTGGAAGGGGGCCCTTGCAGCCTAGCCCCCAAGGGCGTACCTGCCTTCCCAGGTCCTTGCCTCTGTGCCAGACCCTTCTCCCGTGTGGCAACCAAGGACTGGAACTCTCCTGTCTGCCGTGGGTGTCAGGTATTTTGTTCCAGCAGAAAAGTGACAAGACTGAAGGCAAACTTGTTTAATCGATTCAGGACGTTAAGGCAGCCATGATGGTGCCTCAGAAAACATTCACAGGATTCCAGAGCTGCCTGGGAGAGTGGCAAGGATGGTGGGACAAAGTGAGGGGGGCTAACGGCAGTGTGGCTTTCACTGTAGTATTTTACACTAATGTATTTTACACTAATGTTCACCACACTTTAGGATCACACAGCATGCATCACAGCTGCCGTCAGTGCTCAGAACCGCACACGGTGAGCAGTGGCCTCCTGCTGTGAGCAGCCCCTTGTCCAGTACACTGGTGCCAGATGGCGGCTGCCTTCCCACGAGCTTTTCAGCGTGCACGTGAAGGTCCCAAGTATTCAGGGGTAGTGTTTAGTAATTTAAATACTATGTGGCTCATTCTACTTTAAAACAAAACAGCAAAAGGAGACAAACCCATGTAAAGGTTGATTTTGGCCTACGGGCATCATTTTGTCTCCTCTCATCTAGATAATGGCTTAAACATGCTTTCTCCCCTTCAGAACTCACATTGAGGCCTGGCCATCCATACCACACCGTTGAGAGATGTTGGGGCCTTTCAGAAATGATGCGGCCAGTAAGAGGATGGATATTTTCACTCTGGGATCAAATTCTCTGCGAGGCCTGGGTTGGTTACCACAAGAGTGTGTTGTTATAAAGCAAGCCGGTGCTTCTTTCCTGTGTTACCTAGCTTCTTGTTGCTGTAACGACATGCCTGAGAAAGGCAACCTACAGGAGGAAAAATTATTTTGGCTCATGGCCTCTGCGGTTGCAGTCGTAGTCAGCTGGCTCCATTGCTTTTATAACTGAGGCAAGGCAGAAACATTATGGGACGGGGTGGAGCAGGGGGAGGAGCTGGAGAGTCTGTGCTGGCAGCTCCAGCTTTGGCTCCGCCTGGCCCCTGTCCTGTTGGGTTGGGTGGCACCACCTACATTCAGCACAGGCCGCTCCCCTAACTTTGCTGCCCCCATGCCAGTCATCTCTGGAATTGCCTCACACACACCCAGGTGTGCTTACCCCAGGTGTTGCTCAGTCTAGTCAAGCGATGCTAGACCACCACACTTCCTGCCCTCCCCCTCGTCCCCTGCCTCCACTTTGCTTCCTCACTTGCCTGCTTGCCAAACCACTTCTTTCTGCCATGTTATGCAAAGTGGGACCTTTGTCAGAGGTAGCTAGCCAACCTTTCAGAGTTTGTGCCAAAATAAATTTCTTTACGAAAATATATAAATTGCCTGGTGTCAGACATTCCATTATAGCAGCAGAAAATGAACCAAAATATAGAACAATGTTCCTTAATGCTTGATAGTAAAAGGCCTTTTTGTGAAAAGGGAAGCAAAGACTTCTTGCCCCCAAGTGGCAGGAGCTCCTGACTCAGCCACCTGTGCTGGCAGCATGTGTTGGCGGTTAGGCCAAGGATGTCAGCTCCCTGACCCAGGGCTTCTCCCTAGGGTAGCTCACAGCAGGGCCTGGATTTCACCAGTGAGCGAGATAGAGCCATGACCATTTACAGCCTAATTTCCAAAGTTCCAACAGTTATTTTGGCTGTATTCTTTTTTTTGTGGAGTAGTATTAATTACACTCCAAATGTACAACAATCACTGTTGTTCCCAAGTCTTTTTTGTCCAACCTTTTCTGACAGTACTGGAGACGGAGCCCAGGGGTGATACACACTAACTAGGAAAGCACTCTAGCACTGAGCCACATCCCCAGCTCACTTTTTCTTTTCCTTTCTTTTTTTTTTTTAAATTTTGAGACAAAACCTTGTTAAGTTGCCCAGACTGGTCTTTAACTTATAATCTTCCTGCCTCAACCACCCTCACCCAACACTTCGTAGCTGGGATTACTTCAGTGCAATACCATTCCCAGATCCAGCTATTTTCTTTATTATGGCGTAATACACAGACCATCTTAATACATTTCAAATGTAAGTTCAGTTGTATTAAGTACTGAAATTCATAATGCTGTGAAACATTTTGCCTGGAAGGACAAGTGGCCACATGTGCTAGTGTATACTGACTGATGGGCCATAGCCAGTGGTCTGGCTGGATGGGCAGGAACTTGGAAGGAGTGTAGTTGGAAGACCAGTGACAAAGATATACGGGAAGAGGTATGTGGATAGAGCTCTCCATATGGGCAAAGGATGTAAAATATTTGCTTCTCATGTAAATGCTCACCAAAAGGTGACATCATCAGAAGAAGAATTTAATAATCAAGTGGATAAGATGACCTGTTCTGTGGAGAGTGGCCAACCTCCTTCTGTAGCCATCCCTGTCATTGTCCAATGGCACCATGAACAGTGTGGCCATGGTGGCAGGGATAGAGGTTATACCTGGGCTCAGCAACATGGACTCGCACTCACTAAAGCTGATCTGGCTGCAGACACTGCTAAATGCTCCATATGACAGCAGCAGAGGCCAACACTGAGTCCCTGATATGGCACCATTCCCCAGGGTGATCAATCTGCAACCTGGTGGCAGGTTGATTATGTAGGACCACTTCTGTCATGGGAGGGACTGTGCTTTGTCCTCAAATTCTGCATATGGGTTTGCCTTTGTTGCACATAATGCTTTTGCCAAAACTACCACCTGTGGACTCACAGAATACCTTGTCCTCCATGATGGAATTCCACATAGCATTGCCTCTGACTGAGGAATACATTTTACAGCGAAAGAAGTGAGACAATGGGCTCATGCTCATTGAATTCACTGGTCTTACCATGTTCCTCACCATCCAGAAGCAGCTGGATTGGTAGAAAGGTGGAATGGCCTTTTTGGTCTTTTTTTTTTGCAGAACTGGGGATTGAACTCAGGCCCTTGCACTTGCCAGGCAAGCACTTATTCTACTCAGCCATCTCCCCGGCCCTGGAATGATCTTTTGAAGACACAGTTATAGCACCAGCTAGGTGACAATAGCTTGCAGGGCCAGGGTAGGGTACTTTAAAAGCCTACATATGCCTTGAATCAGCATCACGGTACTGCTGCATGGTACTGTCTCCCAGAGCCAGGATTCATGGAGTCAAGGGGTGGAAGTAGGAATGACACCACTCACCATAACCCCTAATGACCCTTAACAAGATGTTTTCTTCCTGTCTCCACAACCTTATGTTCTGCTGGCTTAGAAGTCTTAGTTCCAGTGGGCCAAAGTCTTGTACCAGGAAACACAACCATGAAACCATTGAAATGGAAGCTAAGACTTCCCTATGGTCACTTTGGTCTCATTATGCCTCTGAGGATACGAGTTTAAAAGGGAGTCACAGTGTTGTCAGGGGCAATTGACCCAGACTATCAAGTGGGAAACTGGACTACTACTCCACAGTGGAGAAAGGGAGAATATACGAAGAGTGCAGGAGGTCCCTTAGGACACCTCTTAGTGTCGCCATGCCCTGTTCTTAAAGTCAATGGAAAACTATGACAACCTAATACAAGCACAATGTCAAATGGGCCGGAACCTTCAGGAATGAAGGTATGGGTCACTCCACCAGGGAAAGAAGCAAGATCTGCTGTGGTGCTTGCTGAAGATCAATGAAATTCAGAATGGGTAGTGGAAGAAGGTAGTTGTAAATGCCAGCTATGACCCCATGATCAGTTACAGAAAAGAGGATTGTAATTGTACTATTTCTCCCCTAACGTGGTTCTAATATAATACAATATCAATAGACTTAATACTGGTTCTTAAGGATTGTTAAACTTGCATTATAATGTTGAAGTTATGAAATTATAGGAGTAAACATCAACTAAAGAAAACTAACCTTCTATTCTGGTAAGGGAATTAGTGCATTTCTATTTGTATTCAGGATAGGTATAAGATGCTCGGCACAATTTGCATGCATGTCTTTGTATCTGAAGACTGGTTTAAAGAAATGTGTCTGGTAGCTAAGTTGAGAAGGCATTGATTGTAGTGGTTGATGGATTATGTCAACTTGAGAAGCTTAGACGCTTAACTAAATTGGCTGAGTAATCCCATACTCTAGGGCACAAGGACCTGCCGTAGGGTGGCTCGTCACCTGAGCAGTATACAGGGTAATGAAGAAGGACAGATGGGCTTCTGTTCTTCAGAGGAACTCCAGTCTGCACCTCCAGCTGGGATGTCATCTAGCTTCTAGTACAGGATCTTTGGCTCCCGTCTTGGGTCCTTCGGCCTTCTGGCATAGGGTCAGTAGCCTTCTGTTGTGGACCCATAGGCCTCCAAATGTGGGCATCCACAGGACACTGCAGTGAGCTCCAGACCTTGGGCTGAACCCTGCAGTTTCCATTGCGCAGTCACCCGCTGCACGCTTCCTCATCTGACTCTGTGGCTGACCACCGTAAGCCATGCTTGGAATTTCTAATGCACTTGTATATCTTGCGTTATATCTGTTTCTCTAGTAAAACTGGCTGGTACACCATCCATCTCCAGAATTCTTTTCATCTTGTAAACTGAAATTCAATAAGCATTAAGTATTAATTTCCTATTTCCTTCCCTCCTGTCCCTACTACGCTGTACTCTGTCTGTATCAATATGACTACTCCAGACACTGCGCCAAGGGCACCCATAATATTTGTCTTTCTGCAAGTGGCTTATTTTGCTTACAAGATGGCCTTCACGCTGTAGCAGGTGTTAGAGTAGCCTTCCTGTGAGGACTGAGCAATCGAGCACTGTGCGTGCAGGCTGCATTTTCCTCATTCATTCGTCCCTGGATGGATTTGGGTTGCTGCTACCGTTTAGCTGTTATAATTAATGGTGCATTGAACACATGTATACAAATATCTCCTCAAGATCCCACTCTTAAGCAAGTGGGGTATGTACCTAGAAGTCAAATTGCTGAATTGTGTAGTAGTTTGGCATTTAGTGTCTCTAGGAAACCTCACGGTGTTTCCCTCAATGGCTGTCCCTGTTCCTTCCCACCAGTAGGAAACAAGGCCTCCAGGTTTTCCACACCCTCTTCATTACGGGTTCTATCTTTTTTAAAACTGATATTAGGCATTCTAATGGGTGTGAAGTAGTGTCTCATGGGTAATTTGCATTCACCTAGTGATCAGTGATGGTGAACATCCTTTCATAGCTTGCTGGCCACTTGTACCTCTTCTTTGCAGAAATGTGCAAAGAAGCCCTTCACTCATTTTTGTCCATCAGATTTCTGTTGTTCTATACAACCTGGATATGAACCTCTTCCAGATACACAATTGGAAAATCGCTCTGTTCAGGCCTTCTGTGAAGTGAGTGCCAGACTCTCCTCACATCCCAGTCCACCTGGAAGCTAAGGCTCGGGGTGGCTGCCTCCAGCAGCCCCGCACATCAGAGTGGGGGCTGAGCCAGAGCTAGATTTCAGAGTGGCATCGCTTATCACACAGGTGGAGTTGAACTGATGTAGCCCAAGACCACCTGCCTCTCAGGAGTTGGCCTACGACTTAGACAGTGCCCACTGAATGTCACCAGCATTTCAGCCACAATCTCTGCTGGCAGGTTGTAGGCAAGTGACCATCACAGCACAGTCAGTGAAGTTGGTGGGGTGAGTTGAGGGAACTCACTCATGCAGGGTTAGAGATTGGAGGAGTCCACATCGCTGTAACATTTGGGGACAATGAGATGTACCAAGAGCCTTCAGCATAGTCATAACCCTTATTTTAGTTCCCTTAGCCTCAAGCATAAAGAGGGAGACATACAATTTTTACTTTAAACATCCAATTAAAAAAAAATTAGCATGGGCTGGCAAGATAGCTCATCAGACTAATGCATGCTTAGGCAAGTGCAAGGACCCGGGTTTGATCCCCAGCACCGCATGCTGCACCATCCCTGCCCTGGGTGCACTGAGCTGGCCACTGAGACCAGGTATAGTAGTGCACACCTGTAATCCCAGCACTGGGGAGGCTGAAAAACAGGAGGATCATTATGAATCCAAGCTATATAGTGAGACCCTGTACCAAATACATATATATATATATATATATATATATATATATATATATAGCATATGATTATTTCTTGAAGGTAGGCAACAGGCACATTTAATTTTCTTTCTTCCCCTCATCTGCATTTTCTGCAATGTGTGACTAAATCACCTTAATAAACTCCTCTTTATCTATGAGCTACTCACGTAAGAAGGGAAAAATTCTTTACAAGCACATATTAATTGTGGCAAACTAGAAACCTTAGAGAATCTGTTCAGGCCATTAGACTGGCTGCTCCTTGCCTTGAAGGGACTCCGCATGCAGTGTCTACAAACAGAAGCCTCGTTGGTAGTATTCAGCAGAGTCTGCTGCTTTTAGGGGTTTCACTGGCCTGAAGGACCCTGAGGTACCCTTACCAATGGACACTCAGGTTTCTGAGAGTGGGCCATTCCCAATCTAGGCTCTGGACAGGTGCGATGCTACCTTTGTAGAGCCCAGAGCATGACGGCCATGGCTCACCTCGGCAAGGCCGTCATGTGCATCTGTGCAAGCTGCAGAGCACGGAGTGTGTGGCTGAGGCCCTACACAGAGCCAAGTTCACATTCGCTGGCCACCAGGAGACCATATACAAAAGAAGAGAGACTTTAGTCAGTTTAGTACTGATGGCTCAGAAGACCAGTGGCTGAGAAGCAGCTCTTCCCAGAGGGGCATGGGGCCGAGTAAGCCCCAGTGGTGGTCCCTGAACAAGGAGCAGACTGTGCTTGTGAGGGCTCCCACAGTGCTCCACTCCCCGTCACACCCCCAGTAAACCCTCCCTATCCTGATAGCCATACACTTGGGCTACATGATGATTATAAATCTATGGAAGAAAGAAAGAAAGAAGAA
>NW_004524605.1:407746-409174 GCF_000260255.1 Octodon degus | reverse complement strand
GCCACACACATGCAAAAAAAGATAAATATATGGAATAAACACTTACATGGTTACTCTAATATGCTTATCAAATTTTTAGCAAAACAGAAAAATTGTCCTTATAAGCTTACTATTAAGTCAGATAGTATTTAGGAAATATTATACTTACACATGAAGTCAGATGTTGAATACAATTTATATAATCAAATTAGCACATTCAAATCAACATAATGTCAATTCTTGACACATGCCAGTAATCTTTTTCTAACCAAATTAATGAAGTGTTCTAGGCAATAGTTTTGGCTGAGTTTGATTAGGGTGGTGGATAAGCTCATCTGCTGAGGGCTGACTATGCTGGGGGTTTAGTTATTGTTTCAAATGACTCATGCACAGTGTGATTAGACTAATACTGTTGCTTACATGTCACTAAAAGTGACAGTAATCTCTCACATTTGCAGGTTCTGCATTCACAGATCTGAGTAACCATGGCTCTAAAGTATTTGTTAAAAATTGAAGGGCCTGGTAGAGTGCTACAGACCTGTAATCGCAGCTACTACAGATAATATGGGAAGATCACCAGTTTGGGGCAAGCTTGGGAAATTTAGCAAGACCCAGTCTCAAAATAAAATAAGAATGTAGCTTAGTTGTAGAGCACTGACATGTTGGGCACAAAGGAGTGAGTTCTAACCACAGTATTAAAGAAAAAAATCATGCATCTGTACTGTACACATGCAGATGTTTTTTGTCATTATTCTTTAAAAACTACAGTATGGCTATATAGCATTTATATCATATTAGGTGTCAGAAGTCACCTAGAGATGATATAAAATCTGTGGGAGGGTGTGCACAGGTGACAAGTACCTATATCACTTCATAGAAGGAACGTGGCCATTCACAGGTGTGGGAGCTCTTAGGTAGAGTGCAGTCCTAGGCATGCCTGGTTTGGAGACTGAGGGACAACCATGTTCTGATATAAATCTGCTAAGAGGTAACCAAATCTTTGAGTAATGAGATTGCAGTAATTATATTTAAGTTTTATACTTGTTAGACATTTGTCCCAACATTTCTCCCTCCCGTTCCCTGGGTTAGGTTCCCCCCATTGCCCGTGGCTCTGCGGTGTCTCCTCTGGAAAGAGTGTGTCTCTTCTTTCTTCAGACCCTGGACTTAGCTATGTGGTTCGATACATTCAAAGGACTATGAACGAGAGTGACTTGGGCAATGTCAGGTGGAAGCTTTGAAAGCCATCACACAGCTGGGCACGGCAGCTCACACCTGGATAGCAACCTGTGGGAGGCTGAGGCTGGAGATCACAAGGCCAAGCCCATCCTGGACACTTAGCAACTTAGAATAAAAATATAAGGGCTGGGGATGTAGCTCACTATAAAGGCCCTGGGTGTAATTCCCAACTGTGTGTGTGTGTGTGTGTGTGTGTGAGAGAGAGAGAGAGAG
>NW_004524605.1:398374-407296 GCF_000260255.1 Octodon degus | reverse complement strand
TCTTCAGGGAGTTCTGTTTTCCCCACAGTAGGACGTGTGTCCCATGGGCTCCCTCACTCTCACTATGAGACATGAATGGAAAACAAATCTTTTCTTGCTGACCGCTGCTGCCGGTGTGTGCTGCTTTTTACTGCACCTATCTGAGTAAAAAGTGACTCAACTCCACTTTCCAAGTTTTCTCCCAATGATAAGTGTAAGTGTCATATTTGGGTTTTATAAATAATTAAAATGCAAGTTTCCCTTATCTAAAGTACTTGGGACCATAAGTATTTCAGATTTTGGAAATCTGTATACGCACAGTGAGTTCTGGGGTCTGGGGCTCAAGTCTGAGCATGAAATCCATGTATGTTTCTTGTGAACCTCGTATGTGAAGGATGAAAATAACTTTATACACGCTGTAGGAGCCTGTTCTGTGGTTGCAGCTGCCAACTCACCCATGAGGCTGGGAGAATTTTCCTCACATGCATCATTATCAAACTCTAAAGTTTCAGACTTTGGAGCATTTTAGATTTCAGATTTTTATAATAAATTGCACAATTTACACAAATTATCGTAAGGGTATTTAACATACAATTACAAACCTCTTATCTGTCTGGAGTTTGTATTATGAAAACAAACCTTGGATATTCTCATTAAATTAGATTTTGATAACCCACAGGGATCTGAAAGTTATTTGGAAATAATTCACACAGAGCCTGAGCTGCTTCAGGCCCTCCTGCCAGGCTTGACCTTGCTGAGGGTGCTAGGAGAGTGCTTGTGGCCCTGGCGGGGCTGGGGAGGAGGCAGTGACCAGTGGGGTTTCTCGGGGGTTATTGCCGCCAGCCTGCAGGCCCCTGTCATAGAGGCGCAGTTAGCCCTCCACATGCTGCTCCAGGGAAGTACCTGAGGCACCCGCTCGTAAGAAGAGGTTCGTCTAGCTCCTGCATCAGACAGCCTCATTTACTGGGACACTAGTGCAAGGGTGGGAGGCAGTGGCCCTGGAAACTGGGTGAAGAGACCGATGTCCCATGACTTCTGAGGGCCTCCCAAGAGGTCCCAGCAGCTCTTGACACAGCCATTTGGGAGCAAAGTTCCTAACAAATGGGTCCTTGGGGGACAAACCCTGTCCATACACCACAGCAGGCATCTTAGTGGCTCTCCTCACAGCCAGCCTGTGCAGTTTGATGCACAGAACCACTCCCAGACTAAGTATGAGATCCAGACCCAGGCAGGCAGAACACGGTGTGGTTACCAAACAGCCCACTGCTCTGGAGCCGGCTCTGGGAAATGGGATATAGGCAGAAGGGAGGAATGCTGCTTTCAGGCCTGTTCATTCAAACACACACACACACACACACACACACACACACACACACACACACCCTCTGACTCTGTTGGTTTTCTTTTGCCTTTCCTCACATTGAAAGATGGTAGGGTCATATTATGCGGGGAACCTGATTACCTGATTACCTGAAGCAAAACTCCTGTCCTCCAAATTCCCCGGGGTGAGGGAAGCAGTAAAGTGTTATTATGCTAAGCCACTGGTATTTTAGTTTATATGTTACCATGGCAAACTCTTGCCTATTCTGACAAATATATGACCCAAACCCAAGTCAGACTCATTATTGTGAGCCCTACAGACTGGTTTGCAGAGTTACTCTTTTTCCCTGGAATTGCTGAGTGGGTAGGGTGTAACGTGGCACACCGAGAATCCTGTTCACTGTGAATTTACTGAACCCTTGCTACACTCCTGGCACCTCTGGACTCACAGACCAGGACCTCACACTGGGGAAGAGGTAGCGTGAGGGTGCGGCTTGCAGAGGAAGCCACAGCGGGAAGCAGGTGCTGTGTTACAGCCCTGTATCAAACTCTTTTAGAAACCATTCTGAGTAGGCTTCTGACATTGCAGGCAACAATTCCTAAGTAGTCTGAGAAGACTGAAACAGAAGCGAGGTAGTAGGCCTGTGCTGCCAGCCGGAGGGCTGACTACAGGCAGGTCTCAGGTGCACAGAGGGACAGAGCTTGCCAGAGGGAGTGTACACAAGGTTGTCCAGGGCTGGGCAGGCTCTGGGTGGCTGGGACAGTGCTCCAAGGTCGCCCGGGCCTTCGCCAAGGATGAGAAGGGAGAGCAGGCCTGCATGGAGCCAGCGCAGAGGATTGCTCTCACGCTCAGCCCAGTCAACCCTGTGTCTCAGGGCAACTTCACAAGCACAGACCTCACTCCTGACCCCAGATTTTAAGTGACATGTCAAAGCCAGAAGACACAAATGGAAGCCAGCTCAATTGTACGTGGCAGGTGTCGTAGTGCCCTGAGTGTGCGCCACTTTCAGTGCTGCTGGGAGAATTGTCTCGAGCACTTTCTACACGTCAGGAGCTTGCTTCCCCTCCCTCTTTCCTATCTCCCCTTCCTCCCTGTGACCATTCAGCAGCAAGGTCCTCCATCCCAGCAAAGTCCTTTGCTAGGCAGCAATCACAGAGAGACCAGAGGGACACAGGGTCTTTGACCTCACAGAAATTGTGCTGTCATCAGATTGCTTATGACATATTTTTAGTTTGGCAATTTTCAAACACATGATTGGATCACGCTTCTCATCTTCCTTGTTTGGGTGGGGTTCCATGACTAATAGGTCAGACAAATGAGTTGGAGCACTTTACTAATGCGGGGTCTGCCAAAGTCCCCTCTTCCTGCCATGGTGACTGCTCAAATGGCAGCTACTTCTTTATCTTGGGTTCTAGAAAAAAAAAACATGAAACAGAAGCCATGAATAATCTACTATAAGCATGCACCATGAAAGAAATGAACCTTTGTTGTTACAGTCTGCTGAAGATATAGGGTTCTTTGTTGCAGGAGCGTGGCTTCACCGTTCGAGCTGATATGCTAACTTGCCAAAGGGGACAGCAGTTAAGTGTAGTATGTGCACAGTAAAGCTTCCCAGCTTCCCCGGGAATCCCTGCTTGGAGGACACAGGACTCCTGGTAGGGCCCTTTTTCTACCAGGGCCTTCTGGCCAAACACCTCTGCTCTTTCACATCAGACTGGAACAAGCTTTTTCATCAGCCTGGGGCTGACCTCCAGCCTCAGCTGCCCAGACAGTGAGGCTTGTCAAAGCATTGCCTCTCCGAAGCTTTGTTAGTTTCCTGGTGCTGCCATAACAAATTGCCACCAATTCATACCTGAAAACAACAGAAGTTTATTCTCTCATAGTTGTGGAGGTCAAAAGTCCAAAATCAAGGTGTTAGTTGGTCAGACTCCTTCTCCAAGTGACAGAGGAGCATCTTCTAACTTGGCTTCTTCTGAGTTTTGGCTTCCTTGGCTTGTGGCCACGACAGTCCAATATCTACTTTACTGGGGTTTTACAACACCTATTCTGTGTGTGTCTTCACCCATGTATTTTATATAAGGACATTTATTAGGACTGTTCAGATAGCTCAGATAGCTCAGTGGATTAAAGTATCTGCTTAAGCAGAGCACAGCGGCCAGGGTTTGATCCCAGGCGTGCAGTGCTGGCCCCGCCCCCGGGGTGGGCTAAGACAGCGACTGAAACTGGGTGTGGTGGCGCCCTCCGCTAGTCCCAGTGCTTGGGAGTCTGAAAAACAAGAGAATCACTACGAGTCCAATCCATGTAGTGAGACCCTGTAGACCCTGTACTAAATACATTAAAAAATAAGGACATTTATTAGTGGATTTAGTGTTCACACAGACAATTCAGGATGACCACTTCTTCTCATAACCCTTTGCTTAATTAAATCTCCAAAGAACCTTTTTCCAAGTAAGGCAACATTCACAAGTTTCGGGGATTGGAACATGGATGTGTCTTTGGGTGCCAACCATTCAGCCTCTATGTGTGTTCCTACAGCCGATTAATGGGATGGCACTCAATATATTTTGTGAAAATTACTTCTTTGCTTAAAATTTTTGTATTTTTATTTTAATGGACTATTTACACAATACAAAATAGACAAGGAAAAGTAAACTGAACAAAGCCCCAGGGAGCCACTTTTAGAAACCAGGAGCAGTGTTCTGTTTGTATGTAGACATCTCCCCAAAGCCTCACTCAGTTGGGTGGCTGGATCTAGAGTGTGTGCTTCTTGGATTAAAGATGTGGTGTGGGATTAATTCATGGTGTGATGCTAGGACTCAGGGTGCGAGTGCTGCCTGCCCTACGAGAGGGCAGCCTGCATAAAATGTAAGAGGCAGAAAGAGGGCCGCTGCTTTTGCTTGATACTGCTGCCCTCTGCCTTCTGCCATGCTGCCCTGCCTTGGCACCAGGCAACTGTGAACTGAAACCTTTATAAGCCGTGAGCTACATGAACCTTTCCTCTTTCAAATTGTGGGTGTTGGGTGCTTTGTCTCTGCAATGAGAAAAGTAACTAAGACAGGCAGCATCTGTGCGGGGCCTGTCCCTTCCATGAGCAGATGAGGCGTTCAGGGGTGAAGAGAGCATGTTTTTAATACCATTTCTGGGTATGCCCTGGAGAAGACATTGGGACTTGGGCCTTGTGCTGTCCCTCACTGCCTGTTCCAGGCCTCTGTGAGGTGAATGGCCTCTTAGTCCCCACTGCTGCTGTAACATGCTGTGCCGCCGCAAGCCCTGAACCTCAGGATAAGCAACCACAGACTGAAACTTCTGAAACAGTTCAAAATAAAACTTCCCTCCTTATAAGTTGATTCCCTTGGGCACTTTGTCACAGTGACAGAAAGGTGACTAAGACACACAGGGAACTGCTCTCCCCAGATTTAGAGAGGCAGACAAGTGAGTCATAAATTACTGGAAGAAAAAGCCATGAGCAGAAATGTCCCTGGGAAGCTGAGCCAGGGAGGCAAGACCAAGTTGTAGCTGGCAAACTGCTGGAGGCCCATTGTGCACAAGAGAGCCCAGGCATATGGGGACCCCAGACATACAGGGACCCCAGACATACGAGGACCGCAGACATATGGGGACTGCAGACATATGGGGACCCCAAACATATGGGGACCACAGACATACGAGGACCCCAGACATATGGGGACCGCAGACATATGGGGACTGCAGACATATGGGGACCCCAGACATATGGGGACCGCAGACATACGAGGACCCCAGACATATGGGGACCGCAGACATACAAGGACCCCAGACATATAGGGACCGCAGACATACGGGGACCCCAGACGTACGGGGACCCCGTGGTTTTGTGAATTTTACCTCTAAGGGCTCAGGTGGGTTCATACATTGAACGGTGAGCAAAATACCTTTGTGCTTTAAGTGGGGTGGTGCTAGTGTTTGTGGCAATGGAAAACAGCTATTTTGAAATACATCAGGATATTCTGTTATTTTTAACGAAGTCTTCCCTCAGACAGATTGTCTATGAAACAAAATGCAGCAATACTCAGTATATAAGAAACAAGAAGAAACTCATAGACTATAAATCAATGGATATAAAAAATAGGTAATGGGAACCTGCAAAAAAGCAGGTGTAGCTAGCCTATATTTAGACAAAGTGAACTTCAAGCCCAAACTGATCAAAGGAGGCAAAGAAGGTCACTACACATTGGTTACCAGAACAGCCCTATGGGAAGGGATAACAGTTATGAACATATGCACTAAACAATACAACTTGATAAAATAATTATGACTGGACATAAGAGATGAGATAAACATAAACACAATTATAGTGGGGGACATTAAAACCCCACTATCACAAATAGACTGATCTACTAGACAAAAAATCAATATAGAAATGTCATAGTTGAACCAAATCTTTGAACAAATGAACATAGTGTGTGTGTGTTCTACCCTATAGCAAAATATACTCAGTGCACAATGCATTTTCCCAAAAGTAGACCATATATTAGACAATAAAGCAGATCTAAGTAAATGTAAATGACTTGCAGTTACGCCACACATGTTATCAGACCACATTGCAATGAAACTAGAGATCAGTGACAAAAGAAAACACAGAAATCATACAAATGCGTAGAGACTAAAGAATAGACGATTTTATTTTATTTTTTGGTACCGTGGATCAAACTCCAAACCTTGTGCTTGCCAGGTGGTGCTTATGCTGCTGAGCTATATCCCCAGCCCAAGAACACACTCTTAAATAAACAGTGGATCACAGAAGAAATCAAGGAGGAAATAAAACAGTTTCTCGTGTGACACGATAATGCCATCACACCACACCTGAGCTTACAGGACACAGTGGAAGCCCTCATATGGGGGAAGCTTACAGCTGTGAACGCACACACAACAAGACCAGAGATCCCAAGTAAATAACCTAATGATGCACCTGAAGGTCCTAAAAAACCCAGGCCAAATCCAAGTCTAGTACAAGGAAAGAACTTATTAAAATCAGAGCAGAAATCAATAACATTATGAAAAAAATACAAAGAATCAGGACCAGCCAAATAGCTCAGCGGATTAAAGCGCCTGCAAGCAAGCTCACTCCAGGCGTGCCATGCCAGCCCTGCCCCTGGGGTGCACTGAGAAAGCATTGAGACTGGGCGTGGTGGCGTGCCCCTGTAATCCCAGCTCTTGGGAGGCTGTAAACAGGTGGGGAAAAAGAAGAATTAATCAAAGAGTTGGTGCTTGGCAAGATACCGTGTTCAGGAGGGCCTAATTGAACCCCAGACTCAGAACAGCCATGGATTGGCTTCATCTCAGGACTCCAGGGTTGAAATCCCTCGGTGAACGGGTGAGAGATAATCACGGGAGGCTTCAGGGATCAGGGAACATGGTCAGGCCAGCCAGAGACACCCAGAATATTGTAGGCTGAATAAGTCATGCCACAGCCCCAAAATGAGAAACCAGGATCGGCCTGGGTTTCTGTGGACTGGAAAGCACCACCCTTGGGACCCTGCCTGCTTGCACTGCAGGATTGCTGCAATTATGCAGCACCCCACCTTAACCTGCTGCTGGGATTATCCAGCATGAATCTGGGCTCTGACACCTATGGCCACCAGTGACAGTGGGGTCCTGCCCTGAATGAGACACTACCACAAAACTGCAGACTCAGAAGGTAACCAAAGGACTGAAATCAGAAAAAAATTTCTTTTGTTGTTGTTTTGCTTTATTTTCTTTGTTGTTGTTGTCTGTTCTTATTTTCTTGATTATTTACTTTTTTCCCCTAGATGTAAATTGTTTTTAGTTTTGTTTTTCTTGCTTTTGTTTTTTCCTTCTTTCCCTCCTGCCTTCTTTACCAGTTTCCTGAAGCTTGGGTGATCTTTCTTTGTCCTTTTGCCCTGCTTCTAATCATTTTCTCTTTTTTTTCTCTACTTTTTCCTCTTATCTCTTTACATTTCTCCCACTAAAATAAAATCACCTTATTGTGTGCATGTACTATATATAACTTTCTGATTTTTTTCATTACAAAGGCTTATTTAGAAAATAGTTCGGTTGTTTTGGCTGTCTTCGTTTTTGGCAAACATCTAAGTCCTTCCAATAATCAGAGTCGGTGCCTGGCGCCGGAGCAGTCAGCCCTTGCTCAGAGGGGACCCTGGGCAGCGTCTGCGGGAGGCTCCTTTCTCACCCCATGGGGGCCACAACCGCACGGTGGGTGTCACGCCCCAGCTTCACAGGGGCACCCTGCAGGCCCCCAGGAGCTGGACCTAGGCCTGCAGGCCCGGAAGCAGCCCCTTGCTGAGAGGGGGGCAAAGGGTGGCCCTCTCTCCTCCCCACTCCCGGGAGGCAGCGCCAGGGCACCTTCCCCTGCACCCCGAAGACCAAGTATGTCCCTGGTCTCTGGGGAGGCACCTCGCTCCTGCCCCAGCTGTCCTGGACGCTCTGTCACTGGCGGAAGCCCCTTCTCCTCCGTCTGAAGAGGACGTGCTTGCAGGAGCGCCGGAAGTCCTGCTTGAAGATGGTGTAGATGACCGGGTTGAGCGAGCTGTTGCAGTAGCCAATCCAGAAGAACAACCTGAAGATCGGTTCGGGCCTCTGGCAGGCCTCGTGGCAGGTTCTGTGCCAGCTGTAGCTGAAGAAGAAGGGGAGCCAACACATCATGAACATGCCTATGACCGCGGCCAGCACGAAGGCGAAGCACTTCTCTGATTTGTTTTAAGCTGTGTTATAGAACTATGAATCATACCTGGGGTTAAAGTTGCAAACTATCAGTTATCACAGTTTCTCATTTTCTAGACTTTGCTTAATGCTATTGCTATTTCTATTTCTGATTGTACTACTTCAGCAAAGATGACCTAGTTGCTTCTCATAAATTGTTCTTCTTTGTGTGCCAATTCCAAGACTGTCAGGGTCATAAACGACACCATGGTCCAGTATCAAGAACTGGGTGTTGGGGCAAACAAGCAGCAACTGTTCATCTCTAATACTGAGGAGGAAGAATCTTGGGACAGACTCATTAGCCAAAAGCCAGCTAGGCTCAGAAGACATTTCTGAAAAGCAG
Organism: Octodon degus; assembly: GCF_000260255.1. NCBI lineage: Eukaryota > Metazoa > Chordata > Mammalia > Rodentia > Octodontidae > Octodon > Octodon degus. The sequence goes on along the minus strand of NW_004524605.1, from coordinate 398,936 downwards.
TCATTTCCTAATAGTAGTAGTAATAAAACTACTTACCATAAGTAATTTACACACATCAAAGGAAAAAAAACAATTTAAAAATAAAAAAATGAGAAAACACAGTTGCCAGATGCAGCCTAGACTTTCATCCCACTCAACAAAAATTCAGGGGCACTGAGGTAGAAAAAAATCAAAAGGCACCAAGCTGAACTTTCTGAAATGGCAGCAGTAGAAGTAGCAAGGCAGACGAGCTAGTCTCTAGGAAAAAACCCCCAGAAATGATTACATAGGTAACTACAGAAATAATGGCCATAAGGAAGGACGTGGTTAGTGAATTTAGTAGGTACGGATTTTTTTTTTTTTAAAGAGGAGCTTTCCCCAAAGGGGAATGAACTACATTCTGTAGAACAGATTCAAACAGGTATCCATGAGAGTAAAACCTCTACTGAAAGTGTATGCAGCAGAATCAAGTGATAGGAAGACAGAAGACATCAGACTTAGAAGATGGGACTGCAGTTAGCAGTCACCGAAAGGAAGACTTCTTAAGAATAGCAAGGAGTCAGGGAGATGACAGTGGAATAAG
>NW_004524605.1:372573-397509 GCF_000260255.1 Octodon degus | reverse complement strand
TTAATTTACCCCATGAATTTATCCTTTGAAATTAATAAATATGATACTTCCATGATAAAGAACACCTGAAGAAATTCATGACCACCAAAACTTCTGAAGGATATTCTAGAAAAAGACAATGGAGGCAAGAATTCCATTAATCTCAAAAGAATGAATCCACCAGGCAAGGCAAGAAATTAAACAGAAAGGAAGGAAAGGGAACTTAACAACAGGAAAAGAATATAATTCAATAATTATCAGTTATTAACATAAATGGTCTCAAGTCACCAATCAGAAGAAATAGACTGGTCAAATGGGTCAGGAAAATGAGATTCAATAATATGCTGCATAGAAGAAATGAATTTAATTCAGAAAGGAATTCATAGACTGAAAGTCAAAAAATAGAAAATAGTACTATACATGACAGGAACACAGAAAAAATCAGGGTAACTATACTATTTGCAGAAAAAGTCAAGCCAAGACTGATCAGAAGAGACAAGAAAGGTCAGTACATACTTTTAAGGGAACAATCCAAGAGGAAGAGATAACAATCTTAAGTATATATGCATCAAATACCAGCACACTCAACTATATAAGACAAGCACAATGGATATGAAAAAAAGAAACACTAATATAATTGTAATGAGGGACCTCAATAACTCACTGTCACAAATAGATCAACTAGGCACAAAGTCAAAAATGAAATATCAGAATAGAAACAAACCTTTGAACAAATGGGCTTAGTAGGTATCTTCAAAGTGTTCCACTCCACAACAACAGGGTACATATTCAGTATTGGACTTTCTCCAAAATAGACCATGTAGTGGCTCATAGAACATGCTTAATTAAATGCAAAGGAATTGAAATTATCCCACATATATTATGAGATTATAGTGAAATGATATTGGAAATCAATGGCAAAAGAAGCCACAAAAATTATGTAAATGCATGGAAATGAAATAATACCCTCCTGAACAATCAACAGGTCCTAGACAAAACTAAAGAAAATAGTAAAAAAGAAAGAAAGAAAGAAGAAAGAAAGAAAGAAAGAAAGAAAGAAAGAAAGAAGAAAGAAAGAAAGAAAGAAAGAAAGAAAGAGAAAGAAGTAAGCAGTTTTTACAAGTGAACTATAATGCCAATAAGACATACTGGGATTAATGGACCTAATAAAAACAATCCTATGAGGGAAATTTATAACATTGGATTTCCATAATAGAAAAACAGGGAGCCCAAATAAATAACCTAATGGTGAATCTCAAGCTTCTTGGAAAAGATGAGCAAGTTGGACTCAAAGCATGTATGAGGGAAATTATAAAGATCAGAGCAGAAATTAATATAATTGATAGTAAGTAATACAAAGAATCAATGAATCAAGGAGTTGGTTCTCTGGAAAGTTAAGACAAATCCTTATCTAACCTTATCAAAAATAAACAAACAAATAATAAAGAAAGAAAAGAAGGAAGGACTTCAATTCACGAAATTAGGAATGAAGAGTGAAATCACAATAGATCATGAGAAATCCTGAACATCAATTCCTACTTTGAAAGTCTGTACTCTAATAAGACAAAAAACTCAGAAACAAATGGACAGATTCCTAGATATGTATGAACTACCAAAGTTGAATCAATGAGATATAAAAATTCTAAAAACTGAATACCAGACAACAAATTTTTTCAGGCAATGAATTTGAAGAAGTAATTTTAAAACTATCAACAAAGAAAAGCCTAGGTCCTGACAGAGTCACTGCTGAATTCTACATGAAGTTTAGAGATCTGATGCCACTACTCCTCAAACTCTTTAATGAAACTGAAAGGGAAGCAATGCTTTTAAAGTCATTCCTGAAAGCAAACAGTACCCTGATACCAAAACCAGAGAAACATCTAACCAAAGAAAGAGAACTACAGGCCAATCTCCCTAACGAACACAGGCACAAAAATCCTCAGTACGATGCTAGCAAAAAGAATGAAAGAAATCGTCAAGAAAATTATACATCAGGACCAAGTAGGCTTCCTCCCATGGATGCAGGGATGGCTTCAACATATACAAATCAATAAGTGCTATACACCATATTAACAGAAGCATGGATAAAAAGCACATGATCATCTCAGTGGAGGCAGAGAAAGCATTTCACGAAGTCCAATGCTCATTCATGATAATAAAACCCCTACAGTAAATTGCAATATAAAGTCTTTATCTTAAACTGATTAAACTCATCTATGATAAACCAACAGCAAATGGTTACACTAAATGGTCAAAAACTGAAAGCTTTCACTCTAAAACCAGGAACAAGACAAGGATGTCCATTATCACTACTCCTACTCAAGATAGTTCTAGAAACATCATACATATCAATTAGAAGAAAGAAATAAAAGGAACATGGATAGGAAAGGAAAAAGCTAAGTTATTATTTGCTGATGATATGATGTTCTACAAAGAAGACCTATAAGACCGCACCAAAAGACTCTTAGAGGGGGCCTGCCCCTTAGCTCAGTTCTTTAAGTGGCTGCTTCTACAAAGCAGTCAGGCTCAGGTTGCTGTGGTTTGATCCCCACAACTCAAGCCAGCCAAACCTGTCCTGAAGGCATTCGGAGCAAAAGACTCCTAGAACTAATAACCAAATTTGGCAGCATAGCAGGATATGAAAATTGGTAGCATTCTTGTACAAGAATAGCAGACTTGCCAGGAAGATAGCTCTGTGATACAAGCACATGCCTGACAAGTGCAAGGTCCTGAGTTCAATCCCCGGTACAAAAAAAAAGGAATAGCAAACTTACTGAGAGAGAAATTAAGGAAACGGCACCTTTCACAATAGTATCAAGAATAATTAAATACCTAGAAATGAATCTAATGAAGGAAGTGAAAGACCCATGAAGAGAAAACTATAATTAGCTTTAAAAAAAGATTGAGGTGACTATCAGAAAATGGAGGCCATCCTGGCATCTGGGGAGGCCCGCTGGGAACAGGACTCCTAAAAAGCAAATATGTCTTGAAGATGTGGTACAAGTCCACTTTTGCTGGCTGTAAGTGGGGTCTCCGGAACCAGAGAGAACACACAGCTCTTCTTAAAATTGAAGGTGTTTATGCCAGGGATAAAACTGAACTCTACTTGGGCAAGAGATGTGCTTTTGTGTACAAAGTGAAAAACAACACAGTGACTCCAAGCGGCAAACTAAACAAAACCAGAATGATCTGAGGAAAAGTAGCTCCAGCCCACGGAAACAGGGGTGTGGTTCATGCCAAGTTCCGAAGCAACCTTCCTGCTAAAGCCGTGCACATGATGCTACATCCCTCAAGAATTTAAACTATTGGAAAATAAAAGGGCATTTGTGCTCTTGTATTTTTTAAAGTGGCTTAAAAAAAGAAAATGGAAAGATATCCTCTGTTCTTAGACAGGCAGAACCAAAATACTGAAAATGGCCATACTTCTAAAACTGTTACCCAGATTAATGCAATCTCAATGAAAATACCAATAGCATACCTCACAGAACTAGAGAAAACATTCATAAAATTCATTTGGAAACAGAAGAGACCTAGAATAGCAAAAGCAATTCTGGGTAACAAAGCCAAGTCAGAGAACATCACAATCCCTGGCTTGGAATTATACTATTCATCTACTGTGATCAAAAGACCATTGTACTGGCAAAAACAAACAAACAAACAACAAACAAAAGACCTGAGGTCCAGAAACAGCTGCAAATGTACTCAGTCACCTGATCTTTGACAAAGGAGCCAAACATGCTCACTGGAAGAGAGAAAGCCTCTTTAGTAAATGGTGCTGGGAAAACTGGCTTTCCACATGCTAAAGACTAAAACGAGACCCATGTCTAGCACCATGCTCTAAATTAAAATAAAAGTGGATCAAAGAGCTAACATTAAAATGGAAACACTAAATCTGCTTAAAGATAAAATAGACAGGACTCGAAGAAAAGGAGTAGGCAAAGCCTTATGAACAAATGGAGGAATTGTGCAGAAATTATCATTAAGAATCAACAACTTGGGTTTCATCTAATTAAAAAGTTTTGCACAACAAGCGCTGGCCAGATAGCTCAGTGGACTAAAGTGCCTGCCTAGGCAGAGCGCAGTGCCCAGGGTTCAATCCCCAGCATGCCACGCCAGCCCTGTCCCTGGGGTGCACTGAGACAGCGACTGAGACTGAGCAAGATGGTGTGTGCCTGTAATCCCAGTGCTTGGGAAGCTGAAAACAGGAGGATCACTATGAGTCCAATCTATGTAGTGAGACCCTGTAGGCCCTGTAGACCCTGTACCAAACACAGTAGAAAAAAAGTTGTGCACAACAAAAGATATCACTAACAAAGTAAAAAGAACAAGCCACAGAGTGGGAAAACATTTTGCCAGTTGTTCTTCAAGCAAAAGACTAATATCTAGAACACACAAAGAACTTAAAAAAATCAGACCCTTCCAATTCATGTACCTGATCCAAAAATGAGCATCTGTGATGAATAGTCACTTCTTAGAAGCACAAATAGCAAATAAATATATTAAAAAATTGTTCAACATCACTGCCCATTTGACAAATGTAAATTAAAAGAACACCGAGATCCCACCTCACTCCAGAAAGAATTGTGATTTATCAAGAACAGATAATACAAATACTGGACGGGCCATGGGGAAGATGGAAGAAAATAGGTAGAGAAGGACCTTCTCTCAGTCTCAAAAGCCACTTACAACAAGCCTACTGCGAGCGTCACATTAAATGGGGAAAAATTGAAAGCTTTCCCTTTAGAATTGGGAAGAACACAAGGATGTCCACTATCACCACTTTTATTCAATATAGTACTTGAAACATTAGCAAGAGCAATTAGACAAGAAAAAGAAATTAAAGGGAAATGGCTAGGAAAAGAAGTCAAATTATCATTATTTTCAGATGAATGATCCTCCATATAGAAGACCTCAAAAATCTACTAAATCTGTTAGAATTAGTAACCAAATTCAGTAATGTAGTTGGATACAAAATCAACACACAAACATCTATAGCCTGGGACTGGGGAGATAGCCTGGCAGTGTAAGTGCCTGACTGGCAAGAGCCAGGGCCTGGTTCCGTCCCAGGACTGCATGCTCTACCGGCCCCAGGAGCCTGGGCGTGCTGTGCAGGCCGCCAACACTGGCGCAGTGGCACACGCCTGTAACCCTGCACTGAGGGTCTGCGACAGGAGCGCCAGTGCAAGTGTAGCCGTGTAGTGTGACCCTGTACCAAATCAGTAAATAAATGATCAGTAGCCTTCCTGCGCACTGGTAATAAACTCACTGAGAAAGAAATTCTGAAGAAATACCACCAGAATAACACCAAGAAACTTAAATACTTAGGAAGTAGTCTAACTAAAGAATTGAAACCCTCTACAGGGAGGACCACAGCACTCTGAAAAGGAGACTGAAGAGCACGTCAGAATGGGATGTGTGCCTGTTCCTGGGCGGGCAGAGCCAATACCCTAGAAAAAGCCATGCCTCTAAAGTTAATACTGAGATTTAACATAATCCTGATAAAAATGCCAACAGCATTCTTCCCAGATGGGAGAAAACAATCCTAAAATTCATATGGAGCTAGAAGAGATCCAGACCAGCAAAAGCAATCTTGGGAAATAGGACTAAAGCAAAAACTTGATTCTGAGCCTGGAGGTGTGTTACAAAGCCACTGTGATTAAAAAACAACAACAACAACAAATAAAGAAGTGTAGTGCTGGCACAGAATCGGACGTGAGAGCCAAGGGAACAGAGTGGAGCACGCAGGAGCATCCCAAGCGCAAATGACCTGAGCAGATACTCAATCTTGAGGACAGGGTCAAAACGCGCATTGGAGGGAGGACGGCCTCTGTCAAGCTTCAGCAGTACGTGCTCGCAGTGCCTGGTGGTTATATTCATTTGGGGAATCGGTAGACGGACATGGCACAGCTCGGGCCCTTTCTTTCGATACCCATTTGAAAAGAAATTTTGGCCTGTATCAGATTTATTTACTTTGTAAGTCTTTGTCAAATTAATTACAATAGACATAGATTATGATGAGACTATCAGGCCAAAGAACACAGAACAGTCATACTAAATCAAGGCACAGATTTAGGTTTATTGACCATATTGGATTGTAGTACTATTTTTTCTGTCTCTTTATGTTCCTTACTGTGTGTTTTTATTTTTATTTTATTTATATATTGGGTTTCTTGCATAAGATAAACCAGGTAACATGGAAGGCTGCTTGTCTGGTTTACTTCATTTAGGGTTACAGTTTCAAGGTTCACACATTTTCCTACACTTGACTCAAATTCATCACTTTAAGGCAGAGTAGTACTCTGTTGTGTATAAATACGACATTTTCTATATCCATCCATCTATTGATGGGCATATGGGCTACTTCCAGGATTTACTTATAATTAACTGAGCTGCTGTAAGCTTGGAATTTCTAGCTTTAGTTTTTTGAAGAATCTCCCTATTTGTACTGATTGCCATAGCTGTGTCAGTTTACACTCCCACCGACAGTGAAGAAGTTTCTTTTTCCCACTGCCCCCCCCCCCCCTGCAGAATTTGTTCTTCACTTTCTTGAGGATAGCCATTCTTTCCAGAGACGGAAGCTCTGGGTTGTTTTAACTTACATTTCTCAAATGACCGATGATGTTGAATATTTTTTCATGTATTTGTTGGCCAGTTTTGGTGAATCTGAGAAAAGTGTTTCATTTTAGATGTTCATTTTTTTAAATTGGGTCTTTAAATTTGGGTGATCTAATTTTTTGAGTTTTCCGTATATTCTAGATAATAATCTTTTGTCTAGGAGTAGCTGGCATTCCACCCCACCCTGATTTTGTAGGTTGGCTCTTCACTTTTCTGCTGGGTTTTTTTCTGTGAAGAAGCTTTTTAATTTAATGTGATCCCATTTTCTGGTTCTAGGTATCATTTCTTGTGAAAGGGAGGTTCTGTTCAGAAAGTCTTTGCCTATACCTATGTCTTCAGGAGTTTTACCTATTTTGTTTTCCAGCAAATTAAGTGTTTCTATTTTGCTATTTAGATACTTGATCCCATTTTTATTTTATTTTGGTACATGATAAGAGATGTGAATCTAGATTCAATCTTCAGCATATGAATGGCCAGTTTTCCTGGCACCATTTTTTTTTCTTTTTGTGGAGCAAAATTATGTTTATTAGGAAAGTGCCAACATCACATTCTTTGAAATTCCTGGAACTTTATTTGCCTCAGGCTTATGACTTGCAACCAAAGACATTGCACAAAGAAAGCAAAGATTAAGTGCACCTTAGGGGGATGGAGACAATACACATTGGTGACATAGGAAACCAGGTGGACGAAAGAAGCCATCAGTACACTATATAGATTGCAATACTCAATAGCGTTTCCAACAAATTCTTTTAAAATCAAGAAAATAAATTAAGCAATGTTTACAATAGACATAAATCTTATACAATTTAAAAAGCATTTTCCAGATGATAGAGTGTAAGGTGGAAAAATATATATGTAGGTGAAATCTAGCTACCATACATTTAACACCTATTAAAGTTGCCTATATGTACCACAGTATAAAAAAAAATCGAACAAATAAAAATCTTGAAAATTGCCTGATGAAAAATAAAATAACCAGTGGCTTTTAATGAATTCCCCTGGTTACTAGTACTACAAAAGACAAAAATCTCATCCAAACAGGTGATAAAACCAGGCACAAAGCTTTACCAAATTAGACCCACCATAGAAATATACTATCTACCCACATTTTCCATCAAAAGCTTTTGTTTGTTTTAATCTTTGAGGCCCATTTGGTCACTGTATGCTATAAACTCTTTGTTTTTTTACACCATATCATATGTTTCTTGGCACTATTCTAAAGCTGGTTTATAAGATGAGGTGGAGGAGGAGGATTGAACTCAGGACCTTGCGCTTGTGAGGCAGGCGCTTATGCCACTGAGCTGTCTCCCCAGTTCTGCATCTTCTGTTCTATTCCACTGATCCATAAGTCTGTTTTTTGCCAATAGCATACTGTTTATATCACTGTAGTTTTGTAAGATAGCTTGAAATTTGGGTTTACAGTGCTCTCTGCCTTTCCCTTGTTTCCAAGAATTGCTTTTGCTATTTGAAATCTCTTTTGGTTCCATATGAATTTTAGGATTGTTTTGTCTAGTTCTGTGAGAAACGTTATTGACATTTTGATTGAGATTACATTAAATCTACAACTATTTAATAATAAATAGTGTTGGAAAACTGGCTATCCACATCAGAAGATTGAATTTAAACCTGCATCTTTCACTGTGTACTAAAATAAAACCAAAATATATCAATGAACCAAATGTTAAATAGAAACACTTAATCCACTGGATGATAAAATAGGCAATGCTCTTGAAGTCATGAGACTAGGCAAACATTACCTGAACAGAGCCTCGGTTGCACAGGAAATAGTGCCAAGAATTAACAAGTGGGATCATATCAAGTTAAAAAGTTTCAACACAGCAAAAGAAACTGCTGACAGAGTGAAAAGACAACCTATAGTATGGGGAAAAAGTTTTGCCAGCTATTCTTCAGAATGAGAACTAATATGTAGTACATATAAAAACTAAAAATAGGCTGTATAAAATAAATGATCCAATGAAAAACTGACAGCTGAAATTAATAGACACTTCTCTGAAGAAGTACGAATGGCCTGCAAATACATGACTAAATATTCAACATCACTGACCATTAGAGAAATGCAAATTGGAGCAGCACTGAGATTCTATCTTACTCCATAAGATTGGTTATCATTGAGAAATCAAATAACAACAAATAGTGATAAGACTGCAGGGAAAAGGAGTCTTCTTCATTGTTGGAGGGAATGTAGACGAGCAAATCACTATGAAAATCGGTACAAGTATGGAAATTCCTCAGGAAACTAAAATTAGAAATTCCATTTCACCTACATATTGTCTGTCCTCCAACATATTTTCCCAAGAGTTAAAAGCATCATATTACAATGATACATGCATATTCATGATTATGCCAGCATAATTTATAATAATTAAATCTTGGAAGCAGCCTGTATATCCATCAGTAGATTAATGTATACAGAAAATATGGTATTTATACACAATGGAGTCCCTCTGAGCCATAAAGAGGGTAAGTTGAAGCCATTTGTAGGAGAATAGGTACACCTTGAGATTGTAACATTAAGTGAAATAAATAAGACACAGAAGCTTATGTGACAAACGCAATGTGTAAATAAAGCATAAAACAAATGCTAGATCTTTCTGAAGGGGAAAGGAGATCAAGCAACTGTGGCAGTGGGTGGGGAGTAAAGAGGAGGAAAGGGGATGAAAAGAGACGTTAAATTGTGTCGTGGATTTGCACCAGCTCCACTCGAAGGATGTGAACATTGTGTACTACAAGCATGCTCTAGTAAAACATTTTTAAAAACTCACAAAAAATATTATCTAAAATAGTCAAATAAAAAATAAAATATTCAAATAAAAAATTCAACAATAATGATACTAACAACTCAGCTTTTCATTTTATGAAAAAATTTCACAATAAAATATTAGAATAAAAAGTTAACATACCGTGCATCATTATCTTTAAAGTAGCTATTCAGGGTGCAAGACAAGACAAAAAGATCCTGTCTTAAAAAATTAAACAGATAATCGCACAAAACTTTCTTTTCCATGAAGTAAGACAAAGTAGTCATATAAAAGAAACAAACTAGAATATATATTAGAATATTTTTTGTATACTGGTTAGGCAGTTTGGCAGTGATGCGAACCTTTTCCTACACCCTACTTACGTATCCTGTGTATGTGTACAGTCTTCACGTAAGAGGAGCCATAAGATACTTAAGCATATTCATCTGACTTATTTCACTTGATCTTGTGCACCCATTTACTCAGGAATGCCTAAAGTTTATCTTTCTTTATGGCAGAGTAGTACTCCACTTGTGTAAATACATTTTCATTATGTATTCATCTCTTTATGGACATATATTAGCAACTCATTTTTAAAAAATAGGCAGAGAGGGCTGGCCAAGTAACTCAGCGGATTAAAGTACCTGCAAGCAGGCATGGGGACCGGGGGCTCGAGCCACAGGCCTGCTGTGGCAGTCCTGTCCCTGGGGCATGCTGAGACAGCAATTGAGACTGGGCGTGGTGGCACACTCCTGTAATCCCAGCTCTTGGGAGGCTGTGAATAGATGGATCACTGTGAGTCTGATCCAGCAGTGAGACCTTGAACACCCTGTAGACCCTTCCCTAAAGCACAGAAAAAAAATGGGCAGAGGATCTGAACAGAACCCCAAAGAAGATATTCTTCTGACAAATAGAGTATGAAGACACAGCATTATATATCATTCAAATGGCCAAAATCCAAGCACTGACACCAAATGCTGATGAGGGTGTAGAGCAGCTGAAGCTGTCATTTAAACTTGGTAAGAGTACAGAACATTACACCACCTTGACAAATAGTTTGGCACCTTCTTATAAAATTAAAATGTTTTCAGCATTCAATCCAATAATCATGGTTTTGGTTTTTAGCCAAGTGAATGGAAGTCTTTTGTCCACACATAAACAAATATTTTCACCTATTTTGTTTCCATGCTTACCCAAACTTAGAAGCAACCACAATACCCTTCAGTAGGTAAACGCATGGATAAGCTGTGGTCTAGCCAGACGATGAAATAGCATTCAGTGCTACAAAGAGGAGCTAAAGGTATGAATAGGAGGAACCTTATTCCATAACAATAAATGAATAAAGCCAGTCTGACGTGGCTAGACCCTGTATGACTCATTACTTGAAATTCTGGAATGGGCAAAACTATGGAGACAGTGAAAAAATCAATTGTTGCTCAGGGTTAGGTTAGCAAGAATGAATAGCAGAATAGAGATGATGTTTGGATTCTAGGACTATTGAGTGTGACAGCAAAATGATGAATGTAAGTCATTACAGGTTTATGAAAGCCCATAGTACAAGCAGCCCTGAGAGTAGCTATGTGACACAGACTCTGCACCCTAATGTGGACAATGGACGTTGGCGATTGGAACATTTGCCACTCTGGAATGCTGGTAGGGATGTTATGAATGGGGCTGGGCAATGATGAGCGAGAGTGTGGGCGCTCACTGGGCTTTCTACTCAATTTCTCTGTGAGCTGAAAACTGCTCTAAAAATAGTCTATTAAAAATGGTCGCAGATGTATTGGGGAAGAAAGCAGTTTGCTAAATACCAGTGTGACTCCCCACCCTGTTTTATTTCCCTTTGGCATTGCCCGGTCTAGATTCAAACATGGCCTGAAACCCGGATGTAATACTGGATGTAAATAGAAATAATTGTAAAAGAAACACTTAATGCAAAGAATGGCAATGTGTGAGAGAGTGTGGGGGAAAATACGTATTTTCATCATCTTTCCACCCACCCTCTGTGCAGTCCCACAGACCTATGCGACAGTGCTACTTGGGAAGACACCTAAAACTCTGAGGGAGAAAATCTCTCAATAAAGGAACTTGAACTCAAAAATGTAGGGGAATCTCTATGGCTTCTGTGTCCCTCATCCGTTTTCTATTGGTTCCAGAGCAGATATGGCTGCAGGAAGTACATGACCAACGAGGAAAACTATGACCTCAGTATTGCAGTCAGCAACCCAGAAAGTTGATGGAAAGTAGAGGAGACCAAAGGAGGAAAGTGTTTACAACATCATAGAAAAGCAGTAGCTCAAAAATCCACCAGACTCCCATAAATTATGTATGAACTCTGAGACTCACCCCTTAGGTGTGCACGTTCATGGCGTGGATCTGACCACAAGCATCAAATCGATGGCTTTGAAGTATCGATTTACATGGTAGACTATAGTTCGGGTCCCAGATTGGCCTCTAAGTGGTATGCTCATGGGATGAATAGATGTCCACTGTGAGACTTATTTTTTTATTTTTATTTATTTATTTTCAATTAAGTAAATTTTATTTTAAAGAAATTTCATGTGATTTAATTAGGGCCATTTTAATGAGGCTGTCTTCAGAGTAGGCCTTTTCAAAAGAACTGAAGCTTACTCCAGCCTTCCCATCACAATTCTTCTATCTCCACTTGAATTATGGACAGTGACAACTGTGGTCTTATATCCAATTTTGTCCAGCAATTCATTTTTGGAGCCTTACATTTATGGTAGATGGATCTGCCTTAGTCTGACACCTTCTCTAAACATGCATTAAGTTCATTCATCTCCTAATCTATTCATAGTAGTACAGCCACTAGGATATGCAATTAATTATCACCACCTTCTTTGACATTCACTTTTATCTCCTTTTCAGATCTTTCTGCCCTCTGTTCGTTATTTCTGGCCTTAGAAACTCTCTTTGTAGACAAAGCAGCTTCTTTATTCTTCTCTCTTGGTAAACACACATTCATCTTGCCACATGCATCATGTTTGAGATGTGTTGTCTCATCTGCTCCTGATTCTTCAATAGGAGAAATGGAGCCACCATCATCCAAGTATTTGTATCTACGACTATCAAGGTTGTCTTTTTCTAAATCCTCACCAACATTCATTTGTTTCAATGATTCCTTAAGGTGATGTTCGTACTTCAGTTTTTCAATATAGTTAAAAAATCCTCTTGTAACAGCTTGCTCAAAACTTAAAATTTTCCTCCAAGGTAATGGTTTCCTTCCATCCTCAAATTGTAAAATTAGAAATGTAGGTCCTTTTTCTTTGATTTGGTTTTTTTTTATCTATGTTTGATCTTCTAGTGTTTTTCTTTCCTTTTGGTCTTCCTCTTGGTGTTAATTTTGGCTTATATTTCCTCTTCTTACATTTCTTTTTTTTCTTGAATCTTTCAAAAATAGCCTTCAAAGTCAATGGTCTTGGTTCTATGAATGAGTCACTTGATGAATTTGTTTGAATATTCTCAGGTATATGAGTAAATGTCCTCACAGGTTTTCTTTGAGTCCATTTAGGTAAGGAAGGTACACATTGTGGTTTATTTTGTTTTGTTTTGTTTTGGGAACCGGGGATTGAACTCAGGCCCTTGCGCTTGCCGGGGAAGCGCTTATTCCACTGAGCCGTCTCCCCGGCCCCCTACACATTGTGTTTTAAATTAGCTGCTACCCGATGAAGAGCTATCACTTTGATTTTCGATTTCTACAGCTGCATCAGATGTCATATAGTTAACAGGATCCATTCCTGATTTTTCCGTCACTTTTTCCTGGTCTTAAAGAATTTCTTCTTCTACTGCGCCACCGGAAAGTCACTGTGAGACTTTAAAAGTGACCCCAAAATAGACGGGTATCCCTCAGCAAGCAGTAGGAACTTATCTGTGAAGATACACAAATTAAGGCAGGTGTGGTGGTGCATGCCTGTAATTCCAGCACACTGGAGGCAGAGACAGGAAGATCACTATGAGTTCCAGGCCAGCCTAGGAAAAAAATAAATAAAAGCGAAAAATTCATTCCCTAAGGGATTTTTTAAAAAAATGCATTTAGTACAGAGTGTATAGGGTCTCACTACACAGATTGGACTCAGTGATCCTGTTTTCAGTCTCCTAAACACTGGGATTTCAGGTGTGTGCCACAATGCCCAATCTCAATTGCTGTCTCAGTGCACCCCAGGGGTGGGGCTGGCATGGCACACTGGGGATTGAACTCCAGTCCCTGCATCTTCCTCATGACTGTTCAACATATAAGAAACAAGGAAATTTTTAATTTTTAAATTTCTTAATAGTTGCATAAGAACAAAAAGTTTATATAGTTAATAGTAGCATGCAATGTTTTGATATATTTGTACATTATATAGTATTTAAATCAGATTAAACATCTATCTCTTCAATTATCTCGCATTTATTTATATTAAAAGCTTTCAGTTATATATAAGCACATTATTGGCATCTACAGCCACCCTGTGGTGACAGCACACTGAAACTTCTTACTTCTGACTGATGTGGTACCCCCTGAGCAGCCTTCCCTTGCCCCACTCTCCCTAGCCTCTGGCAACCACTATCACACTGTCCTCTCAGCCCAGGCACCTTTCTAGCTTTGGTCTTGAAGCCCCAGCTGTTGAACAACCAGAAGGGCCATTATATTTTTTCTTTATTTGTTGAAGTAGTTATATGGTTTTCCTTTTCAAATTTCTCAATACAGCACACAAGTTTTCTAGGATTACTGTAACAAATTACCTTAAAGTTGGTAACTTACTAACACAGAAATTTCTTTCCTTGTATAGTTATGGAAGCTAGAAATCTGAAACTAAAGTGTCAGTAGACCAATGTTCACTCTAAAACCTCTAGGGAGAGGTCTTCCAGCTCCTGGTGAACCCAAGCATTCATTGGGTCACCACTAACTCCAGTCTCCACCTATCTATATCCCTACATGGCCTTCTTTTCTGTGTCTGTATCTGTTATATTATCTTCCATAAGTTTTCACTTCAGCATCTTTGATTAATTTAATTGTAGGTTATAAATTTAATTGCTTTCAAAAGTGTCCTTAGTCAGCAAGGCAGGAGGCATTACAATTCCTGACTTGAAATTATACTACAAAGCTACTGTGATAAAGTCAGCATTGTATTGGCAAAAAAATAGACCTGAAGATCAATGGAATAGATTAGAAGATGCAGATTTAACTACAAATATACTCAGCGACCTTATCTTTGACGAAAGGGCTAAACATGCTTACTGGAAGAAGGATAGCCTCTTTAACAACTGGTGCTGGGAAAACTGGCTTTCTACATGCCCAAAACTAAAACTTGACTCAGGTCTACCACCATGCACCAAACTAAGGTCAAAATGGATTAAAGATCTAAACATTAAAGCAGAAACACTAAATCTCCTGGAAGAGAAAGTAGGAGGAACTCTTGAAGTCATAGGCGTAGGCAAACAGTTCATGAACAAAAATCAAACTTCATGGGAAATACTTGAAAGAATTAACAACTGGGACCTCCTTTTATTGAGAAGTTTTTGCACTTTAAAAAAAAATTACCAAAAGAGTGAAAAGATAACCCAAAAATTTGGAAAAAATCTTAATAAGCATTCAGACAAAGGTCTTCTATCTAGAATTCATAAAGAACCAAAAACATTAGGGCCCCAAAATTTAAAGACACAATCCAGAAATGGGGATCCGAGATGAACACACACTTCTCAGAGGAAGAAATTCTAGAAGCTAATAAATACATTAAAAATGCTCCATTCACTAGCCATTTGAGAAATTCAAATTAAAACAACAGTGAAATACCATCTCACCCCAGAAAGAATGGATATCTATCATAAAGAAATCAGCTAACAACAAATGTTGGGGAGGCTGTGGGGTAAAAGGAATCCTTCTCCACTGCTTTTGGGAATGTAGACTGGTGCAACCACTATGGAAATCAGTGTGAATACTCCTCAAAAAACTAGGACTGGAGGGGCCAGCCTATTAGCTCAGTTGTTTAAGTGCATGCTTAAGCAAAGAAGTCAGGCTCAGGATGCTGTGGTTCGATCCTCAGATCCTCATGCCTTACCAGACCTGCCCTTAAGGCACCTTGAGCCAGCCACCCCCCCCCAAAAAAAATCCTTCTGAACTTTGGGCAGGGGAGATAGCTCAGTAGAATAAGAGCTTGCTTGGCAAGTGCAAGGACCTGAGTTCAATCCCCGGTTCTGAAAAAAAATCAAAAAACAAAACAAAAAAACTAGGACTGGAAATCCCATTCAAACCAGCTATCCCCCTTCAGGGAATTTTCCCAAAAGAACTCAAAATGTCATATCATAGTGATATACACATACCTATGTTTGTAGCAGCACAATTTGTGATAGCCAAATCTTGGAAACAACCAAAATACCTGTCACCTGAGGAATGGATAAAAAAAGATGTGGTGTTTTTATACAATGGAGTTTTACTCAGCTATAAAGAATGATAAACTCAAAGACTTCATATAGAAGTGAATATCACTTGAAGATATACTTGGAAGTGAAATAAACCAGACCCACATGTGTAAATATCATAAAGTCTCCCTAGTGTAACAACTCAAAAGAAGAAATACAAATTGAAAGACACAACACAGTTAAATGGAAAGCAAGAACTTAAGGATTAAACAACAAAGAGAGAGAAAGGAGAAAAGTTAGGAAATACAGCAGGGGCAAAACCATACATTTATATAAACAAGATGGTTAAGGCAATGGTCCTAAGAATCTCCATCAGGTTTTTGAAAATGGTTAATGGGTAGAATTCTCATCCTGACTAACTCTGTATGCTGATATCTGTGAACTAAGCAACTACACTGAGGATAGCAATGTATAATACTAAAACCATGCTTGAAATATCTGTCATTTTGGTCTTCTAAATATATACTGATTCTAATGCCATAACAATTATTGCTATACTCTCTTTAAAGTGAATATTTGTTAAAAGACAATAAAAGAAAACAAGAGACAAGAAAACATATGTCATAGGATTGCCCTGCTACAATGTTGTCTATGGTTTGATTTCTAAAATCTCTGTGTAGAAATTTTTAACTGTTTTTTTTTCACATTGTATAGGGATTTAAAGTTTGGAATATCCATGGTTGTTGGAAAATAGCAGTTCCATGTTATGTCTAAGATGTTTGATATTCAGAAAAATAGTGATGTTAAGCTCAACTGTCTCTGTTACAGGGTAATAATATTATTAAGTTTCTCTTCTGGATGTTTAACAACTGAAGTTTGCAGGCCAAAAATTAGAGAAATAGAGGGGCTACAAGAATAGCCAACATTTTGGCCCTAGCCCTTCAAGGGTCAGTGAGGACTCAGGACATAAGAGAACCTGTACTATAATATCCTGTAACTCAGTGGTCCAAATTTTCTGTTTAAGGAGATTATGGGGCCACAGAGGAAGGTGATTGATGATGTATAGTGTGCCTAGGAAAGTCACCTAAAGAGAAAACATTCTCTCATGTTTTCACAGTCAGCAAATTGGTCAAAAATGGCCATGACTCATCCACATGGCTGACACTGACAAAAGACCTACAAACTGCTATACGTGGTTTCAGGGTAAATTCTGAGAATGACTGACTTGTCAGGTAGAAAAGTCATATTTTTAGTTATATAGGTCTTGCTTTAACTTGGTCTTAACCATCCAGCAGAAAAGTATAACCACAAGGTATAAACGTAATGCCATATTAATATGCTCAGCTGTAAAAGGCTCAAGTCAACAACTTTTGACAATTGCCAGTTCTGCTGATGACCCACTACTATTATGAACTATTGGACTATATTGAGCTATTTTGCTGAATTCAAGTACCTACACTCTTCAGACTGGTTCAAATATATAAAGGTCCTTTAAAGACTTCTCCAAATACAACTTCTCTAACTGCAGAGAAACACCCATTGCTGACAAAACAAAGCAAAAAGGAGGGATATAAACAAAGGACCGTTTTATAGTGGAAAAAATATATTTGTATATACAAGATAGTTAGGATAGATATACAGCTACTTCCTCTTAGTTCAATGAGAAGAAAGATTTGTACTAATTTTTTAGACAAGATATCATGCCTACATCTTGTCCTCTAAATAACTACTATGAAGACAGCAATATGTAATGTATTTATTACTGTAACTGTCATACTAACCTGTTTTAAAACTGTTTCATTGCTATTTTATCTTTTCTCTCATTAAAATGAATAAAAGATAAAAATAGGTAATATAACAACCATTGTTAATCAGCTATTCTTGTTTTGTAAATCTGTATCATATGTATTGTTTTATGTTACCCTGTTTCTTTGTTTCTGATTTTTATACTTATGTTTTTTTACTTTTCAATAAAATAAAATAAATTTAAAAACAAACAAACAAAAACCAAAAATGCCCACAGTCAGCTCTGGTTGAGATGTATTTGGGTTATTTTTATTATGATTGATACAGGTTCTCTCTATGCTGCTTGGACTCCCTAGCACTGGGATTACAGGTGTGCTCCATCATGCCTAGCTTCACTGACCAGCACGGTGACCCTGAGATGGCATGCAGTACCGGGGATTGAACCCAGGTCCTTGCACTTGCCAGACAGGCACTTAGACCACCGAGCTATCTCCCCAGGCCCCAAGTATTTGTCTCTGATGTATTCTTCAAAATTATTTTTTTCCCCTTTCCTTGGAGAAGAACCTGATACATAGACTTTTCTTCAGGGTATACTTCTATCCACATCAAAGCTAAGATAATCACGGAAATTTCACCCAGAAATTACCTGAAGTTTTCAAGGGATTTGAACATTTTATTTACGTTACCAAAATAATAGATGTCTTAGGTTATTTTGTATTGCTAAAATAGAGTGTTGCCGAATGAATTACTTACAACACACAGTAACTCATTGGCTTATAGTTCTAGAGGAGGCGAGGTCCAAGATAGAGTCCAATATCTGGCAAGGGTTTCCACGTGAGCCAGCCCATCATGGAAAAGCAGAGAGCAGGAAGGAGCAAGAGATCAAACTTCCAGCCTCAATCTTACTACAACTGCAAGTATTACATTAATGAAGTTGAATGCTCTTTGCCTAAATTGCCTCTTGAAGATTCTCCCATAGCAGTAGGCAGAATCTGCAATCATCTTACTTTAGTATTGTTCAAATATCTGTAGAATCTATGGCGATATAGAATCTATTCCCATTCCCATTCTGTATCTCCTCTTTTACTTATCAATATCTTCTCTCTTTCATTATGATCAATTTGACTAAAATTGTATTAACTCTGTTCTCTCCCTCCCTCTTTGGGATTACTTCCTCTCTTTTGTATTACTTTGCATTTAGTTTGTACTCCTTTGTTTCTTTTCTTTTTTTCAGTTACAATTGGACTTGAGTTTTTTATTTTTATTTTGTAAAAATAATTTTATTGAGAAATACCAATGAGACAGTTTCACAACCGATTACTAGCACATTTTCCAATAATTAATACATTGCATATTATTGTCTTATTGGTTATTCATTGTATAAGATGCAGACATGATATCCTGTCTCAAAAACTATTAGAACAAACCTCTCTATTCATTGAATTAAGAGAATGGAGCTGTATATCTATCCTAACTATTTTGAGTATACAGGTACAAAATGGTCGTTCATTTGTATCCTACATTTTAGGTTAGTTTTATCAGAGAAGGGCATTGCATTGTCTTTTAAGTACTGTAGGTGCATAAATTCAGCAAAATATCTCAATATAGTCCGTCCAGTAGTTCATAATAGTAGTGGATTTTCCATAAGACTGGCAATGTCCAAAGTTGTTGACTTGAGCCTTTTACAGCTCAACTTATTAATATGGTTTTACTTTTTATACTTCATTTTCATATTTTTCTGCTGGATGGTTAAGATCAAGATAAAGCAAGACATATATAACAAGAAATGTGGCTTTTGTATCTGACAAGTCAGTCAAATCCCCTCAGGATTTCACTTGAAACCCTGTACCTCAGCTTGTAGATCCTTTGTCATTATCAACCATGTGGATGAATCACAGCCATTGCTTGACCAATTTACTCTCTGTGAAAGCCTGAGAGAATATTTTCTGTATAGGTGACTCTCCTTAGGCACACTCTGCATCATCGTTCATTTTCCTCTGTGGCCCGATAATCTCTTTGCATGATGTTATAGTACAGGTTTTCCTATGACCTGAATTTCCACTGACCGTGAAAGGCTAGGGCCAAAATGTTGGCTGTCTTGTAGCCCCTCTTTTTCTCTTATTTGTGGTCTGGAAACTTAGGTTGTTAATCCTGCAGAAGAGAGGCTTGTTATTGTTACCCTACAACATAGGCAGTTGAGCTTAACCTCACTGTCTGATATCAAACATCATAGACATAACATGGAACAGGTATTTTCCATCAGGTATTGACATGTTAAACTTAGAGTCCCTCCAGAATATGAAGAAAAAACAATAAGAAGATAAAAATATTATAAAAGATAAGAATATTTACATATTTTTACACAGAAATTTAGAAATCTAAAAATCTTGTAGCAAGACAGTCCTGTGACTTTTTTTTTTTGTCTCTTGAATTCATTTATTATCCTTTTTTAAAAACAAACATTTACTTGAGAGACAGTATGGCAGTAATTGGTATGTCATGACAATCAATACATAATTAGAAGACCAGAATGACAGGCATTCCAAGCATGACCCTACCATCACACATCGCTTTCTTCAGTGCAGTTGCTTAGTTCACAGGTATCAGCATAGTTAGTCAGGGTGAGAATCCTACCAATTAACTGCTAGGTTTAAAAACATGCTGAAGATTCTCAGGACCATTGCCTTTCCTATCTTGTACATATAACTGTATGACTTTGCCCCTGTCATGTTTCCTAGCTTTTCTCCTTGCCTTCTCTTCATTGTCTAATCCTCAAATTCTTGCTTTCCTTTTAATTGTGTTGTGCCTTTCTATTTTTATTTCTTCCTTTGAGTTCTTATACTAGGGGGACTATCTGATATTTACACATGTGGGTCTGGTTTATTTCACTTATGAGTATATCTTCAAGTGGCATCCACTTATATATAAAGGTTTTGAGTTTATCATTCTTTATAGATGAATAGTACTCCATTGTATAAAAACGCATCTTTTTCATTCATTCCTCAAGTGATGGGCATCTTGGTTGTTTCCAAGATCTGGCTATCACAAATTGTGCTGCTATAAACATAGGTGTGTGTATATCACTATGATATGACATTTTCAGTAACTCTGGGAAAATTCTCAGAAGGGGGATAGCTGGTTTGAATGGGATTTCCAGACCTAGTTTTTATGGAGTCTCCACACTGATTTCCATAATGGTTGCAGCAGTCTACATTCCCACCAGCAGTGGAGAAGGGTTCCTTTTTCCCCACAGCCTCTCCAACATTTGTTGTTGGGTGATTTCTTTATGATAGCCATTCTTTTCGGGGTGAGATGGTATCTTAGTGTTGTTTTAATTTGCATTTCATGGATGGCTAGTGATGGGGAGCACTTTTTCATATATTTATTCACTTCTTTAATTTTGTCCTCTGAGAAGTGTATATTCATTTTGCATGCCCATTTCTGGATTGAGTCTTTAAATTTTGGGGCCCTAATGTTTTTTTAGTTCTTTATAAATTCTAGAGAGCAGACCTTTGTCTGAGTGCTTATTAGTCAAGATTTTTTCCTAATTTGTGGGTTGTCTTTTCACTTTGCTGGTAATTTCTTTTGACATGTAAAAACTTCTCAATAAGAGGAGGTCCCAGTTTGTTAATTCTTTCAAGTGTTACCCGTGCATTTTGATTTTTGTTCATCAACATTTTGCCTACTCCTATGTCTTCAAGAGTTCCTCCTACTTTCTCTTCCAGGAGATTTAGTGTTTCTGTTTTAACGTTTAGATTTTTGATCCATTTTGACTTTAGTTTAGTGCATGGTGATAGGCCTGGGTCAAATTTTAGTTTTGGGCATGTAGAAAGCCAGTTTTTCCAGCACCATTTGTTAGAGAGGCTATCTTTCTTCCAGTAAGCATGTTTGGTCCCTTTGTTGAAGATAAGGTGACTGAGTGTGTTCATAGATGCTTCTGCATCTTCTAATCTACTCCATTGATCCTCAGGTCTATTTTGTTGCCAGTACCAGACTGATTTTATCACAGTAGCTTTGTAATATAAAGTCAGGAATTGTAATGCCTCCTGTCATGTTTTTGTTGCACAGGATAGCCTTGCTAGTCTACGTCTTTTCTGGTTCCAAATAAATTTTAGGGAATGATTTCTCTAGTCTGTGAGATATATTGCTGGTAGCTTGATAGGGATTGCATTAAATCTGTACAGCAATTTTGGGAGTATGGCCATCTTCACAATGTTGGTTCTCCCTATCCAGGAGCATGGAATATCTTTCCATTTTCTGAAATCCTCTACGATCTGTTTTTTCAGAGTACTGTAACTTTCCTTGAAAAGATCTTTGACTTCCATAGTTAGATTAATTCCAAGATATTTCATTTTCCATGGTGCTATTGTAAAAGGTATTGTTTCTCTAATTTACCAGTCAGTGTGTTTATTATCTGTGTAGAGAAATGCTATTGACTTTTGGGTATTGACTTTGTATCCTGCTATGCTACTGAATTTATGTATGAATTCTATCGGCTTCTTGGTGGAGTTTTTTTGGTCTTCTAAGTAAAGTACCATGTCATCTGCACATAATGATAATTTAACTTATTCTTTACCTATTCTTATTCCTTTTATTTCTCTCTCTTGTCTAATGGCTCTAGCTAATGATTCCGGAACTATGTTGAATAGGAGTGGTGATAGAGGACATCCTTGTCTTGTACTAGATCTGAGAGTAAAAGATTTCAATTTTTCCCCATTTATAATTATGTTAGCCTTTGGGTTGTCATAGATGGCTTTTATCAGATTGAAGTAGAGGCCTTCTATTCCAATTTTCTGTAGGACTTTGAACATGAGTGAGTGTTGGACTTTGTCAAAAGCCTTTTCTGCACCAATTGAGATGATCATGTGAATTTTAGATTTGGCTCTATTGATATAGTGTATTACATTTATAGATTTTCGAATATTGAACCATTCTTGCATCTCTGGGATGAATCCTACCTGGTCATGGTGTATGCTCTTCTTGATGATTTGCTGTATTCTATTTGCTAGGATTTTATTGAGGATTTTTGCATTTATGTTCATGAGGGAGATTGGCCTGTATTTCTGTTTTTTTGTTGTGTCTTTCTTGATCATTCTTGATTTGAAGTTGAGACTGTCTGAGAACAGGATTTCTACCCCTGCTTTTTTCTGAGGTGCTAGGGCATGTAGTGTTGTGTTCCATCCTTTGACTTTCAGACGATGAATTTTTTTGTGAGTTAAATGTGTTTCTTGTATACAGCATATTGTTGGATTTTGTTTCCTAATCCACTGTGCCAGTCTGTTTCTTTTAATTGGTGAATTGAGTGATTAACATTAATGGTTGTAATTGAGATGTATTGACTTACAATTGACATGTTATTTACCTGCTGTTGTTTACACCTTTTTCTGCTGTGTTTAATTGCTTGCCCTATTTAGTTGGCTGCTTCTGATCTCATTTATGGAGTTCTGTTCATTTTGGTCCCTCTAGAACATCTTTTAGTAGCCTGTGTAAGGTTGGCTTTGTCATCATGAAATTCTTTAGTTGTTTTTGTCATGGAAGTATTTCACTTCTCCATCAAACTTGAGAGTTTTGCAGGGTATAATAGTGTGGGCTGGAATTTGTGTTTATAGAGGACTTGAAGTACTCTGCTCCATGCCCTTCTTGCCTTCATGGTTTGTGAAGAGAAGTCAGCCGTTATTCTGATGGGTTTTCCTTTCAATGCAATCTGTTTCTTTTCTCTAGCGGCTTTCAGTGTATTGTTTTTGTGCTGGATTTCCGGGATCTTGACTATTATATGTCTTGGTGTGTTTTTAATTGGGTTGATGTTATTTGGCATTCTGTATGCTTCGGTTACCTGAATGTCAGATTGTTTCCTCATATTTGGGAAGTTTTCTGCTATTACTTCTCCCTGTATTCTTTTTATGTCATTTGTATTGACTCCTTTTTTCTCAGTGATGTCTATTAGGCTCTCATTGTTCATCTTTGCATCATCTTGCAGGTGATGAATTATTTTTTCCTGCATCCTAAGTTATTTTTAAGTGGTCTTTTCTTACCTTTTCACTAGCTGCACCAGCATCTTCAAGATCTGAAACTCTTTCTTCACTTTCACTCAAATGGTTTTGCAAGCTTGTGACTGAAATTTTAAGTTCCTCTATATCTCTTTGACTGTGCTTCATGCGATCTATTTCTTTTCTGTATTGCTCATTCAAGGAATCTGTCATTTTTCTAATCTCTATTTTTTTATCTGTCTTCTTGAGAAGCAGTTATTAATTCTTTTACTACAGAGAGTATGTCTTATCTGATTTCCTGTATATATTTCTGCATGTGATTCTTTATTGCAGATGCTACTAATTCAGAGTTTTCTTTTTTTTTATTTCAGAGGTTATTTCTGATCTGAGTTCCTCTATACCTTTCTGTAGTTTTATTTTTTACTTCATAGGCTATTATTTTAGACATTTCAGCTGTGTGATTCCCAATTTCTTCTGTGCTAGTGTCCTCTGCACTTGTTCTTGGTGGGCTTGGGGCCTGAGATTGCATTTTGTTCCTTCTCTTTGTCATTTTGTATAGCACTGTCCTCTGATCTTTGTTATAGAGCTTTGGTACCGTTATAACCTTAGCACCTACCAAAGTTTGGGTGCAGATCTACTAAGATTGAGTTCACCCGATTGTGCCTGGCTTGGGTCTGGCTGCTGTGCTCAGCTCCTTCCTGCTGTGGTCCTTGGAAGTGAACTTGTAGTGCCCCTCTGGCAAGATGTTCTGCTCCTGGATTAGTTGGGTGGTTCTGGGCTTAATTTCTCTGCAGGTACTTCAGCTGCAGAGTTTCACCCCAAGCCTGTATGCTAGGCCTGGGCTGGGTCTGCAGGGGTCCAGGAGGCTCAGAGGAGTGGGGGAGCTCTCTCACACAGTCACTGGGCCTTAGCTTGGTCTGGATGGGAGGGGTGGAGGGTTCCCGAGAGCACAGCATGAAAGGTCCCCAGAACACGGTGAAAGGTCTCTCACGGGGTTGGCCTGGGCTTGATCAGGGAGGTCCAACTAGTGCAGGGGAGTGCAGGAGCTCTCCCACACACTCACTGGGCCTGAGCTTGGGCTAGATGGGAGGGGCGGTAGGTTCCCAAGAGAGGGCGGCAGGAAGGGTCCTGAGAATGGCAGAAGGTCTAACTCACAGGGCTGGCCTGGGCTTGATTGGGGAGGTCCAATTAGCACAGGGGAGTGCGGGCGCTCTCCCACACACTCCCCGGGCCTGAGCTTGGGCTGGATGGAAGGGTGAGATTTTTATTTTTCAAATTGGTACAGGGTCTCACTATGCAGTTCAGACTCATAGTGATTCTCCTGTCTGAGGTATGCTCCACAATGGCCAGTTTCAGTGGCTGGCTCAGCACAAAGGTGGCAGGGAATGTGGTACCAGGAATCAAACCTGGGTCCTTGTGCTTGCCAGGCAGGTGCTTAGACCACTGAGCTATCTCTCTGGCCCCAGTTTAAATATATATATATATAT
>NW_004524605.1:370863-372468 GCF_000260255.1 Octodon degus | reverse complement strand
TATTTTTAATTTTAGGGAAGGGTCTACAGGGTATTCAGTGTCTCACTATTAGATCAGACTCATAGTGATCTGTCTGTTTACAGCCTCCCAAGAGCTGAGATTACAGGTGCATGCCACCATGCCCAGCCTCAATTGCTATCTCAGGGCACTCCAGGGACAGGGCCAGCATGGCTGACCCTGGGATTGAACCCCTACCCCCTGCACCTGCTTGCAGGTGCTTTAATCTGCTGAGCTATTTGGCCAACCCAGTTTTTAATGTTAACTTTTCTTTTTTCCTTTTATTTTGTTAAGAAGTAAAAAATATTAGAAATGATACAGAATTTCACTAAACAAAATAATAGAAATTCAACAATGATTATTACATTGCACAATTTTGTCTTCAAATTAGTTGTTTAGATTACCAGGTATAAGAATACAAAATTGATAAAGTAAAAAAAGTTATAAGAAATTAAGAAGGAGAAGGAAAAAAATGTAAGCATTAACTGCTCCTTTCAATCAACCAACAGAAGTCAGCAGTACAATTAGACAAGCTATCCTTTATTTATACTTAAATATATCTTTTTCCCTTCCTTCTTTCTTTCTTGTGTCCTTTTCCTCATTCCAGTTGTTCCTTCCCATTGAACAAATTCTTTCCCTTTCACAGTATCTACTGTACCTTTCAGACTTTATTTATTCTTTCAGGTTCTTATACCAGCCAAATAATATGTTTGCACATGCAAGTCTGATTTATTGCACTTATGAGTATGGTCACCAGTTGAATCCATTTACCTGTAAAAGCCTTGACTTTATTTTTTTATAATTGAGTGATACGCCACTGTGTAAAACTCCATCTTTTGTTTAATCACTTTTCAATGGATGGGCATTTGTGTTGTTTTCCAAGATTTAGCTATGATAACTTGTGCTACTATAGACATGGGTGTACATATATCACTGTGGTATGATGTTTTCAGTTCTTCTGGAAAAATACTGAGAAGGAGAATCGCTGGGTTCAATAGGTCCTCCAATCCTGGGTTTCTCAGGAGCCTCCACAGTGATTTCCATAGTGGTTGTACCAGACTGCACTCCCACCACAGTGGAGAAGGGTTCCTTTTTCTCCACATCCGCTCAAGTATTTGTTATTGGTTGACTTCTTGATGATAACTATTCTTTCAGGGGTGAGATGAAATCTCAGTTGTTTTAATTTGTATTTCTCAAATGACCAATAATGTTAAACATTTTTTCATGTATTTACTTGCCATTTGTATTTCTTTATCTGAGAAGTGCATATTCATCTCAGATGACCATTTTTGGATTGGGTCTTTGAGTTGGGGGCCTGATTTTTTTATCATCATCATCATCATCATCATCATCATCATCATCATCATCACTGTTTTATTTATGATTTTTGTACAGCATCTCACTATGCAGCTCGGATTTGTAGTGATCTTCCTGTTTTCAGCCTCCCCAGCGCTGGGATTACAGGCCAGCCTGCGCCACCACACTCACACTGTGTCACCAGCTCAGAACACCTGAGGGTTCCTTTCTGCTGGTGGACACAGCGGAGGAAGCATTGTCAGTCTATCTTCTGACTGCCGTCATGTCTAAGTCAGAGTCTCCCAAGGAGCC
>NW_004524605.1:357889-365080 GCF_000260255.1 Octodon degus | reverse complement strand
AATGAGACAGTTTCAAACCAAATTGGTAGGACAGTTTCAATAATTAACACATTGCATACATTCTTCCTAGTGGTTAATTGCTGTACAAGATGCAGACTTGATATCCTATTTACCAACACTATTAGAACACATCCCTCTATTCAGTAAGAGAATGTAACTATATATCTATCCTAACCATTTTGAATACACAGACACAAAATGGGCATTCATCTGTATCCCCTTTTTTGTTTAGTTCCGTTATTTGAATATTATAGGTGTGTTTTTGTTTGTTTGTTTGTTTTTTCGGACCCGGGTATTGAACTCAGACCCTTGCACTTGCCGGGGAAGTGCTTATTCCACTGAGCCATCTCCCCAGCCCCTATAGGTGTGTTAACTCAGCAAAATATTCTAAAAGAGTACAGTAGTCCATAATAGTATTGGGTCTTCCACCTCACTGGCAATGGACAGAGTAAATTTTAGAGAAATATTTCTGAAATGAATACATACCATGAGATTAATAATAGATTGCACATTGTAAATAAATTATTTACAAATGTAAATGAATATGACAATAAAAATGGTCCAAACTAAAAATGAAGAATTTGCAGATCAGTCATGTTTGTGCCCAAATCAAGAAACTTATATAATTAAAATTCTCAAAGTAGAAAGGGATAGGCTATAAATATTAAAAGATTTAAAATTTCTGAATTTAGTTGAAATTATACCATCACATTTTCAAGAAAAATGAACATTTTGCACAAGAAATTGGAATAAAATCATACCAAGATACAAAAAAATGAAATTGTCCAAAACTAATTGTAAAGAAAAAAATCATTAAAGCATATACATAAAAAATTAGCTATGGAAGAACAAAATTAAATAGCATTTTATTCCACAAAAAAAGAGCAAGAGTGTAAGAAACTAGACTAATTAATTCAAAGGACTGAAAGAAAAAAAAATCTATTCTCATTGAATTTAATACTTAGCAAACATACCTTTGAAAACTAAAAGTAAAACGTTTTCCAGTTACACAAACTCAAAATATTCTAATACTTCCAGAGGTAGCATATATTAAATAACAAAGCACAATCCAGAAGGCAAGAGATGTTGTTAAATGATCCTGGATAAGGACTAAGGAGCGCTCCAGTGAAATAAGCGCTTGCTGGCAAGTGCAAGGTCCTGAGTTTGATCCTTGGGACCATTACAAACAAACAACAACAACAAAAAAAAAAAAACAGAAAAAAAATTAGATGAACCCATCTGAAAGGCCATTGAAGATTTCTACAACACAGTATCAATCTTGTGTCAGGTTATATACATATTTCTTTTCGTGTGTGTGTGTATGTGTGTGTGTGTATGTGTGTGTGTGTGTGTGTGTGTGTGTGTAAAAGACAAGGAAGAAGTAATATAAAGTCAACGGAAATGGAAATATACTTTTTAAATATACTTTTAAATATACTAGAAGAAAATATCACACCATTACTTATAAGTAGATTGCAAGTCAAAGATACAGTATAAATCTTAAAACAAAAAATAAGATTAAAAATATTCAGAAAATTAATTAAATATTAATTAATTAAAAATTAAATAATTCAAAACAATTCAACTGAGAAAAACTTTTCATCATAGTTAAGAATTACTAAGAACAAAACATAACATACTGAAATGGCAAATATATGACCAGCACTTCTAACAGTTTGGGGATAGGATATCACATAAAGTTCTAGTATGTCGTGGATATGGACTGTCCATGACGCTTACTGGTGGCCAGGTGTCACTTGTGGGGCTGAGCTACTGCTATTTCCTTGATATTCACCCTGCAGACCCGATAGAATCATGACCATAGGGTGCAAGAGAAATTCATTTGTAGAGTATGCTGATGGAAATATTTTGCTGCTGTATACAAAAGAATATTTGAAAGACTGCTTTTGTATACCTTTTTCTCCTGTGTTTAATTGTTTGTCCTATTTGGTGGGTTCTGTCCATTCTCATTCTTGGAGTTGTGATCATTTTGATCCTTCTCTAGAATATCTTTTAGTAGTCTGTGTAGGCTTGGTTTTGTCATTATGAAATTCTTTAGTTGTTCTTTGTCATGGAAGTATTTTACTTCTCCATTATACTTGAAAGAGAGTTTTGCAGGGTATATCAGTCTGGATTGCAATTTGTTTCCTTGCAAGACCTGTAGTACTTTGCTCCATGCTCTTCTTAACTTGGTGATTTGTAAAGAGAAATCTGTCGTTATTCTGATGGATTTTCCTTAAAATGTGATCTGTTTCTTTTCTCTAGCAGCTTTTATTATACTGTTCCTGTGCTGATTTTCTGGGATCATGATTATTACATGCCTGGGTGTGTTTTTAATTGGGTTGATGTTATTTGGCATTCTATATGCTTCAGTTACCTGAATGTCAGATTATTTCTCCATATTTGGGAAGTTTTCTGTTATTACTTCTATCCATATTTTTATATCATTTTTATTGACTCCTTTCTCATTGATGCCTTTTAGCCTTATGTTGTTCATCTTTGCATCATCTTGCAGATGTTGAATTATTTTTTCTTGCATCCTAGTTGTTTTTAAGAGACCTTTCTTATCTTTTCACTAGCTGCAAAAGTGTCTTCAAGGTCTGAATGTCTTTGTTTTTTTGTTTTGTTTTTTGGCAGAACCAGGAATTGAACTCAGGCCCTTGTGCTTGCCAGGCAAGTTCTTATTCTACTGAGCTCTCTCCCCAGCCCCTGAAAGTCTATTTTCACTTTCATTCAAACAGTTTTGCCACCTTGTGGTTGAGGTTTTGATTTCCTGCATATCACTTTGAATCTGCTTCATGCATTCTATTTCTTTCCTATATTGCTCATTGAAGGATTCCATCATTTTTCTGTTCTCTATTTTTTTCATCAGTGTCTTCTTTAGAAGCACTTAGTACTTCTTTCATTATAGTTATCATTTCTTTTTTTACTTCAGAAATTATTTCTTTTTAAAAATACTTTTATTGAGAAAGAAGTAGCAATGAGATAGTTTCAATACAGGTTAGTAGCACAGTTACTATAATTAATATATTGCATATTGTTTTCTTTTTCTTTCTTTTTTTTGTGGAACCGGGGATTGAACTCAGGCCCTTGCACTTGCCAGGGAGGTGCTTATTCCACTGAGCCATCTCCCTGGCCCTGCATATTGTTGTCTTTGTAGTAGTTATTCTTAGTACAAGTTGTAGACATGATATCTTGTCTAAACACTATTAGTTCAAAACTTTCTTCTCATTGAACTAAGAGAAAGTAGCTGTATATTTATGCTAACTATTTTGTATATATATATTTATTTATTTATTTATTTTCCACTACAAAATGGTTCTTTACTTATATCCCCTTTTGGTTTACTTTTGTCAGAGATGTGTGTTCCATTGCCATTCATATATTGTAGGTACACGAATTCAGCAGAGTAATCCAATACAATCCAGTAGTCTATAATAGTAGTGGGTTATTTGCATGACTGGCAGTGTCAGAAGTTGTTGACTTGAGCCTTCTACAGCTCAGCATATTAACATGGCTTTAGTTTTTATACCTCATTTTTATACTTTTCTGTTGGATAGTTAAGACCAAGATAAAGCAAGACCTATATAGCAAGAAATGTAACTTTTGTATCTGACAAGGTCAGTCAAATCCCCTCAGGACTTATCCTTAAATCCTGTGCAACAGTTTGCAGATCTTTTGCCAGTGTCAGCCATCTGGATGAGTCATGACCGTTGGTTGACCAATTTGCTCTCTGTGAAAGCCTGAGAGAATGTTTTCTTTCCAGGTGCAGAGGTTTTTTTCTGATCTGATTTCCTCTATACCTTTCTGCAGTTGTTTCTTTACTTCAGATGCTATTATTTCAGGAGTGTGACTTCTAATTTCTTCTATGCTATTGTCTCCTGCATTTGTTCCGTGCTCAGGGCCTGAGAATGCATTTTTTTCCTTCTCTTTGTCATTTTATATAGCACTGACTTCTGACCTTTGGTGTAGAGCTTTGACAGAGTTACTACCTTAGCATGAGATTCAGATCTACCAAGTTCAAACTCATCCAGGTGAATGTGGCTTGGGTCTGGCTGCTGTGCTCCACTTCTTCCTACTGCAGCCCTTGGAAATGAACCTGCTGTGCCACTCTGGAAAGATATTCTGCTCCTGGATCAGCTGGGTGGGTCTTGCCTCTAGCCTCTCTGCAGGAAGTTCTGCTTCAGAGTTCCACACCAGATAGAGGAAGTTCTACTCACACTGGGGCTTGGGCTCCGGGTTGAATGAGGATCCAGTGGGCCCTGGGAAGTCTCACTCACATGCTGTGCCTGGGTCCTGGGTTGAATCAGTGTTTCTGTTTTCATATTTAAATTTTTGATACATTTTGACTTTAGTTTAGTGCATGATCATAGACATGGGTCTAATATTATACTTCTGCATATAGAAAGCCAGTTTTTCTAGCACCATTTATTAAAGATGTTATCTTTCTCCCAGTGATCACGTTTGGCCCCTTTGTAAAAGGTGAGGTGGTTCAGCGTGTTTGTAGTTGTATCTACATCTTCTGATATTCCATTGATCCTCAGGTCTGTTTTATTGTCAGTATCATGTTGATTTTACCAGAGTAGCTTTGTAGTATAACTTCAAGTTAGGGACTGAAATGCCTCCTGCCTTTCCTTTGTAGCTTACAATTGTTTTTGTTATTCTAGGTGTCTTCTGATTCTAGATGAATTTTAGGAATATTTTCTTGAGATCTGTGAGGTATATGAATGGTATTTTAATTGGGATTGCATTGAAACTGTGTAACAATTTTGGGAGTAGGCAATTTTCACAATGTTGGTTCTTCTGATTCATGAACAAGGAGTATCTTTCTAACTTCTGAGATCCTCTTTAATCTCTTTGTGTAGAGTATTATAATTTTCACTGCTTAAATCTTTTAGTTCCTTTCTTAGATTGATTCCTAAGCATTGCATCTTTTAGATGGTATTGTGAAAGGCATGTTTCCATAATTCCTTTCTTGGTGTGTTTGTTGTTTGTGTACAGAACTGCTATTGATTTTTTGAGTGTTGACTTTATATCTAGATATGATACTAAATTTCATCATTAGATCTATAATTATCTTGGTGAAATTTTGGGATCTTCTATGTAGAGTATCATATCTATGAATAATGATAATTTCACCTTTTTCTTTTCTATCCTTGTGTCTTTTATTTCTCTCTTTTGTCTAATTTCTCTGGCTAATGTTTCCAGAACTGTATTGAATAGGAGTGGTAAAGTGGACATCATTATCTTGTTTGGGATTTTAAAGTGAAGGTTTACAATTTTTGTCCATTTAGTATGATGTTGGCTATTGGTTTGTCATAGATGATTTTTATTAGATTGAGGTAAGGACTATCTATTCTGTTTCTGTCAGGTTCTTATGAATGAGTGTTGGAATTTGTCAAAAGCTTTTACTGAATCTCTTAAGATGAGCATGTGATTTTTGTCTTTGGCTCTATTGATGTGATGAATTACATTTATTGATTTATGTATATTGAACTATCCCTGCATTCCTACGATGATTCCCACTTGGTCATGGTGTACAATCTTCTTGAAGATTTGGTGCATTCTGTTTGCTCGTATTTTGTTGAGGATTTTTATACCTATGCTCATGAAGGAGATTGGCCTATAGTTCTGGTTTTTTTGGTTGGGATTTTCTCTGGATTTAATATGTGAGCAATAACACAGTTGTAGTGGGAGTCATTAGCGCCTCACTGTCACAGAGAGACAGAGACAACCAAAACACATTCAAAACAAGAATGTGTTTTGAAGAATTGTTTCCCTTTCAAATTCATTGAAGAGTTTGAGAAAAGTTGGCATTAAATCTTCTCTAATTTCATGTTGAATTCAGGTGTGAATCTATCAAGACCTGGGCTTTTCTGTGTTGGTAAGGTTTTAATTACATTTTTAATTTCATTGACTGATACTGGGTTATTCAGAATTTTTGTATCTTTGTGATTCAGCTTTGGTCATCCATATATATCTAGGAATCTTCCCATTTCTTCTGTGTTTTGCATCCTGTATAAGATTTTTGAAGTAGGTATTGATGGTCTTCTGAATTTCTACAGGATCTATAGTGATTTCACCCTTTTCATTCCTTATTGCATGAATTTGAGTTTTTTCTGTCCTTTTTTATAAGGTTGGCTAGGGGTTTATCAATTTTATTTATTTTTTAAAAACCTATCTTTTCTATTCATGAATTCTTTGTATTGTTTTCTTTACCTCCACTGCATTAATTTCTGCTCTTATCTTTATAATTTCCTGCCTTCTTTGGGCATTAGGGTTGACTCATTCTTCTTTTTCTATGAGTTAAGGTGCAGCATAAAGTTGTTTATTTGGGTGTGTTCTGTTTTCCTGTTATAAGAATCTTGGTTTTGTTTTGTTTTGTTTGTATTTTAGGGAAGGGTCTACAGGATGTTCAGTGTCTCACTACTAGATTGGACTCATTGTGGTCCACCTGTTTGCAGCCTCCCAAGTGCTGGGATTACAGGTACCCACCACCAAACCCAGTCTCAATTGCCATCTCAGTATGCATGACTGGCTTGGCAGGCTTGGGGATTGAACCCCCAGGCTCTACGCCTGCTTGTAGGTGCTTTAATTTGCTGAGCTATTTGGCTGGCCCCTTGAGAATCTACTAGTATAAATTTTCCTCTTAAGAATGTTTCCATTGAATCACACAGGTTCTGGCAAGTTGTGTCTGCCTTTTTGTTTGATTGTAAATATTGTTTAATTTCTTCTTTAATTCAATCTGTGACCCATTGATTGTTCAGGAGGGTGTTATTTAATTTCCGTGTGTTTATGGAGAGTTTGTGATATCTTTTGTCAATAATTTCTAGTTTGATTGCACTATGATTAGATAGTATGCATGGCATAATTTTAGTTCCTTTATACTTATTTAAGCATGTTTTATGTGCTAGTACATGGTCTATTTTGGAAAACTTCCTATGTGCAGCTGAGAAGAATGTGTATTCTGGTGTTGTTGGGTGGAACACTGTAAACTTCTACTAAGTCCATTTCTTTACAAGTTTGGTTTAGTTCTGTTATTTCTTTGCTGATTTTTGCCTAGTAGATCTATCTCTCTGTGACAGTGGAGTGTTAATGACTCCCATTACAACTGTGTTATTGCTTATTTAATTTTCATATCTTTTAAAATTTGTCTTATATATTTGGGTGCTCCTACATTGAGTGCATATA
>NW_004524605.1:345695-357789 GCF_000260255.1 Octodon degus | reverse complement strand
TATTTATAATTGTTATCTCTTGCTCTTGAAGTTTTCCTCTAACAAGTATATAGTGACCTTCTTTATCTCTTTTAATCATTCTTGGTTTGAAGTTCACATTGTCAGCAACCAAAATAACTACCACTGCTTTTTTTCTGGGTTCCTACCATGTGGAGCATTGTTTCCCATCCTTTGACTTTCAGTCTATGAATTTCCTTTTGAGTTAAATATGTTCCTTGTATACAACATTGTTGGATTTTGTTTCTTAGCCCACTTGGCTAGTCTGCTTCTTTTGACTAGTGAACTGAGGCCATTTACATTAGTGATTATAACTGATATGTATTAGTTTATCTTTGTCTTGCTATTTTCCTTCTGTAGGTTCCTTACTTTCTTCCTCTGTTCAATGGCTTGATCTGCTTGGTGGTTCCTTTGTATTGTTGTTCTACAAGTTGTGCTTCTTATTTATTTATTTATTTATTTATTTATTTATGTTGTCTTTCTAGAATATCTTTCAGTGCTCTTTGTGTGGTTGGTTAGATGGTCATGAATTTCGTTAGTTGTTCTTGTCATGGAAATATTTCATCTCTCCATTAATTTTGAAAGACAGTTTTGCAGGATACATCAATCTGGTTGAAAGGTGTTTTCTTTAAGGACATGGAATACTTTACTCTAAGCTCTTCTTGACTTGATGGTTTGTGTTGAGAAATCTTTTGTGGTTCTGATGGGCTTTCCATTATAGGTGATTTGTTTCTTTTCTCTAACAGCTTTGAATAGTCTGTTCATTTACTTTACTTACAGGATCTTGAGTATTTGTGTCAGGGTATAGATTTATTTTGGTTATGGTCATTAGAGTTCTATATGGCTCACTTAACTGTGTCTCAGATTCTTTTCCCATACTTGAGAAATTAACTACCACAACTTCTGTAAATATTCTTTTTTTATGTCATTTGTGTTGATTCTTGCTGTTTCATTGACAGCTATCAGTGTTATATTGTTTTTCTTTGCATCATCTTGTAGCTGTTGATTGTTATTTCCTTGTTCCTTGTTATTTTTATTTTATTATTTTTTTTTCATGAGCAGAATATATTTATTGAGGGAAAGAAAGCTCCCATCAGAGAGAGGGACAGGAGGGGGGCCCGAGCAGGTTGTTCCCTCCTTGTTATTTTTAATACATCTTTCTTTTTATGATCACTAACTACACTGCTGTTTCCAAGATCTGAAAGTCTATCCTCACTTTCTTTCAAGTGGTTTTTCCAGCTTTCAGTGGAATTCTTAATTTCCTGGATATCTGTTGGAATCTGTTTCATGCATTCTAATTCTTTCCTGTATTGTTCATTCAGTGTTTCCATCATTTTTCTGTTGTCCTCTGTTTCTTTAATCCATGCCTTCTTTAGATGTACTGAGCAATTCTGTCATGATTGTTGTCATTTCTTTTTTTTTTTTAACCTGAGAGATTATTTTTGATCTGATTTCTCTTCTATAGAATGATGAAGTTTTTTTTTTTTTTTTTTTTTTACTTCATTTGCTAACACTTCAGAAATTTTAAGTGTGTGACTTCCAAGGTCTTCTATGTCCACGTTTCCTAGACTTGTTTTGGGTGGGCTGGAAGTCTGAGATTGCCTTTTGCTCTTTTCTGTTGACATTTTGAGACTCTCAATGTTCACCTTGGCTCTATAGGGACAGTAGGGGGCGGGGCACAGATGAACACAGCTCCTGGATGGGGGGGCTGGGTGGGATGACCAAAACTCCTGCTCTCGGGGACTCAGATTGGCACCTGTGACAGGGGTAGGGATAACCACAGCTGAGCAAGGCTCCTGCAGTGATGTGGGGTGGGCTGAAGTTCCATAAGGCTTCTGCAGTAGGGGAGGCAGGGTAGGGCTCACCAAGGCTCCTGCGATGTGGGGGGCTGGTCACAACTCAGAGAGCCTCTCTTGATGGTAGGGGTGTGGTGGGGCAGGACTTACCAAGGCCCCATGGGTGTCCAGGGCTCAGCCTGCCTCCCATGATGATGGGGGTGGTCGGACAAAGCTCCAAAAGGCTCTCACAACAGTGGGGGAGCAGGGTAGGGCTCACCAAGGCCCCTGTAGCTATCCAAGGCTCCATCTGCCTTCTGTCTCCTTTGTTTATTTTATTTTATTTTACTTTTTTTTTGTGGAACCTTAAGGTGTGATACAAGTCATCATTTATTTTATTTTACTTTATCTATTTATTTATTTATTTATTTATTTATTTATTTTTGTATTTAGTACAGGGTCTACGAGTCTCACTATGTAGATCAGTCTTGTAGTGATCCTCCTGTTTTCTGCCTCCCAAGCACTGAGATTACCAGCGTGTGCCACCACATCCAGTTTCAATCAATGTCTCAAGGCACCCCAGGACAGGGCCAAGCCTCCACTTTGAAATATTTTTCTTCCTAGGTCAGACATGTAGTGTTATAAATTTCCTACTTCATCTGCATTGTGCAAGCTCTGATATGCTGTGCTGTCATTTTCATTATGCTCAGAATACTTTATAATTTTAAATTTGGTTTATTCTACTACTGATGGGCTATTTAGAATTTTGCCATTCATTTTTTAGTATGTAATGTCATATTTATTTATTTATTCACTTGTTTATCTTTTATTCATTTTAATGAGAAAAAAGATAAAAATAGCAATGAAACAGTTTCAAAACAGGTTAGTATGATGGTCACAATAATTAATACATAGCATATTGTAGTGGTTGATACATTATGTCAACTTGGCCACTCAGCACGAAGAGACCATATAAAGGGGCTGAGGAAGTAGTCGCGCTCTTCACTTCATCGGAGGAGCTTCAGTCTTCGCATTCGGCTTGGACGTTGTCGCCTGGCTTGCAGCGCAGACTCTTCCACCTCAGGCTTGGATCCTCCACCTTAGACTTGCACAGAGCACAGCAGTGAGCTTCAGACCTTGGGACTGAACTCCTCAGTTTGGGGTGTGCAGACGCCCTCTGCACACTCCTCCATCTGACTCTGCGGCTGACGTAAGCCAACCTTATAATTCCTTATACATTGTAAATCTTGTGTTAATATCTGTTCCTTATGTTATATCTGTTCCTCTAAGTAAAACCCTGACCAATACACATATTGTTGTCTTCATAGTAGTTATTCAGAGGACAAGATGTAGACATGCTATCTTGTCTAGACAATATTAGTATAAACCTTTCTTCTCATTGAACTAAAAGAAAATAGCTGTATATCTATCCTAACTAATCTTGTATGTGCAAATATATTTTTTTTCACTACAAAATGGTCCTTTGGTCATATACCTCCTTTTTGTTTTGTTTTGTCGGCAAAGGGTGTTCCTCTGCAGTTAGAGAAGTTGTATTTGGAGAAGTCTTTAAAGGACTTTTACATATTTGAAGCCAGTCTAAAGATTGTAGGTACTTGAATTCAGCAAATTAAGTCAATATAGTCCAATAGTCCATAATAGTAGTTGGTCATCAGCAGAACTGGCAATGTCAGAAGTTGTTGACTTGAGCCTTTTACAGTTCAGCATATCAATATGGCTTTACTTTTATACCTCGTGGTTATGCTTTTCTGCTGTATGGTTAAGACCAAGTTAAAGCAAGACTTATATAACTAAAAATAAAACTTTTGTACCTGACAAGGTCAGTCACATCCCCTCAGGATTTACCCTGAAACCATGTAGAGCAGTTTGTAGGTCTTTTGTCAGTGTCAGCCATGTGGATGAGTCACGGCCATTGTTTGACAAATTTGCTCTCTGTGAAAGCCTGAGAGAATGTTTTCTCTCTAGGTGACTTTCCTTAGGCATATTGTCATCGGTCACCTTCCTCTGTGACCCCATAACCTGCTTAAACAGAAACTTTGGACCACCACTGAGTTATAGCATCGATGTCACAGCACAGGTTCTCCTACGTCCTGAGTCCTCACTGACCTTGAAGGGCTAGAGCCAAAATGTTGGCTATTCTTGTAGCTCTTCTTTTCCCCTAATTTTTGGTCTGCATATTTAAGTTGTTAACCATCCAGAAGGAAGCTTAATGATATTATTACCCTATAACAGAGGCAGTTGAGCTTAACATTACTATCTGTCTGAATATCAAATGCCTTAGACATAGCATGGAACAGGTATTTTCCAATAATTGTTGATATTCTAAACTTCAAGTTTTTTCACATTCCCTATAGAACATTCTTATTCCCTATAGAATGTGAAAAAACAATTGCACATTTTTACCCAGAAATTTAGAAAACAAACCATATACAACATTGTAGCAGGACAGTCCTATGACATGTGTTTTCTTGTCTCTTGTTTTCTTTTATTGCCTTTTTTAAACAAACATTTAGGTGGGGCTAGGGAGATAGCTCAGTAGAATAAGTGCTTGCCTGGCAAGTGCATGGGCCTGAGTTCAATCCCCGGTTCTGCAAAACAAAGAAACAAAAAACCATTTACTTGAGCAAGTATAGCAATAATTGATATGACATTAGACTATTACACTATTATTTATCTCTACTGATTTTTCTATTTATTCTGTCAATCACTGAAAGGGGGTTCATTTACATCTCTACACACAATGGTTTATTTACTATTTTCCTTACATATTAACAAGCTTTATAAAAATAAATTTTGAAATTGTTTTATAAGTCCATGAATATTTAGGGCAATGGCCACTTGATTAACTGATATTTTTATTATCATAAAATTATCTTCTTCATGCTTAGCAATATTCTTTTTCCTATCTGAGATTATTTTTCTTCTTCTTAGAGGACTTCTTCTAATGCTTTTTATGTAATGTGGGTCTACTCTCAATGAGTGCTTTTGGCTTTTGTATGCTCACATAGGCTTGTATTTCACTTTCACTTCTTTATACAAGTAATTTGTTTTGTTTTTGTGTAATTTTAATTGTTTTATGCAAAGATAACATGTTCTTTATTATAAAAATGTTAAATAGATAACTTAAAAGGTGTTTTTTTCATAATCTAACCATCATGATTAATAATTTAGTATATATTTTCCTGGAATTTTCCAATGAAATACCTATTTCTTTATATCACACTTCACAAATATTCACCCACTTACTCTTTACTCTTTACTCTCCCAAAGTTGCCATCCCAGGGACCAACCTTTTAACAAATGGGGCTTTGGGGGGACATTCACTATCCAAATGGTAGCATTATTATTAGAATTTACTGTTCATACAGCACGAGTTTTGTAACATGTTTTAAAAATTTTAAATGTGCAGTCTATTTGGTCTAGTGGTATATTTCATTTTCATTTCTCATAGATATTTTCACATAGTATAGGGTTTTAGATCAACATATCTTTTAATTCCACACAGTGGTACCTCAGTTCTCGAATCTAATTCCTTCCACATTAAGTTCATGGACTGAGGTACCTACCTGACCTCTTCTCAGGAAACAACATTAATCCCCTCCACACATGATGGTGAAGCTCTGTGACTTATACACCTCTGGTTCCATCTCTTAAAATGCCTCCTCCTCAGTACTGCCACACTGGGAACAACATTTCAGTACTTGAGCTTTTGGGGGACAGAACACACCAGAAACATAACAGGCTTACACTCTCACCTCTGGAAGTCGCATCCTCCATTTTTATGACTTAAAACTTTTTCTTCTAAGACCTAAAGCTATGGGTGTCAGCAGTCGCCTGGCTGAGCTGATCCCTGTGCCTTCCTGTATGCTTCTTGTTGGAAGGCCCAGAGGATGGAAAGTTGCTGGATGCAGGAATGCAACGAGTAGGAAATGCAGAGAAAGAATCTAGCTATGTTGCAAAAATGGGTTTGGATAATGATACCTTCCCTACTTACTACCCATGTGACTGTGAACTGGGAATGCAGGCAGGGTTGGCTTCAGAGGCTGTTGTGAGCACCCGAGGATCATGAGCAACTCACTGACTTGTAAAGGGTGCCATGCACAGGGCCATGTCATGGGCAAACTTGAATGTGAGGCTCTCAGTGGGGAAACACACTGTAGGACTTGTAAATCACCAGCAAGCACTTGGGACACAGAGCCCATGCCACCAGTTCTCCCCAAAGATGAGCCCAAGCGAAACCACTTCCTGTCCTGACCAGGGAGCAGTCAATGTGGCCAGGGCCACATCCTAGCTGCTGCCACTACATCTGGTGGAAAGTGTGGCCAGTCCTCTGTGGTAGCCAGGACTGAACTCTGCTCCAACTAAAATCATTGATTGTGCCCCACACTTACTCCTTCCTATGTCACAGGTCCTGTTGTGACCCTCCAGGAAAGCCAAAAGATTGGGGATTGGACAGTCTGTAGGGCGGGGCAGCAACCCAGGACATGAGGCCACCAGGTAGCAGAGGAGAAGAGCTCCTCATGTGAGAGACTATGACCATGAGGTCTGAGTCCCTGCTGAGGAGCCGTGTGTCCCTTTCCCAGTGTGAGCCTTGGGTGCTTGCTCTATGGTAGAAAGATGGTTGTGACAACTCACATCACTGTGGAAGTCAGAAGAGATCAGATGAGCAGAGAATGGCTGGCAGCAGCATCAGTGTCATTACCTTGCTTGTGATGATGGTGGTGACAATGGTGATGGTGACAATGATGATAGCCAAGGGATCTCATGGGCCGAGGACTCCAGAAGCCTGAGAAACTGAGCTGAGATTTCAGGAAGCAACCTAGCTGCTCTGACAAATACTCCATGTGGCATAGTCTAAGGACTTTCTGGGGGTAGCGGAGCATAAGGTACCCTGGTCATCATCACAGCACCAATTGTGTCAGGATTGGCGAGTCTTGATGAGATTCCTGACGACAGGGCCCTGAGCATCCTCTTTGAGCTTTTCTAATACATGAATGAGCACCTGGATGAGCACCAGTAAGGGCAGGGGGACAGATTGCTGGGACCTCAAATCTGGACTTGGTGGTCTGGATTGGGTCCCCATAATGATGGGGATTTGAAGGAAGTGGAAGGTGGAAAGGGTCACGGGGAACCTTGCTGGTCCTAGCATCTGGCCCTTATTGTGAGAAGCATAGGCCAAGTTGTTCAACATTGACCCTTTCTAGTCACCTTGCACTAGGTCCCTCTTCCTAAAGATTGTCTGCCCCCAACACTGCCACACCAGGGACCCAGCCTTCAGCACACAAGTCTTTGATGTCACATTTAAATCATATCCAAACCATAGTGATAACTCAGGCAGATGTTTAATACATATCCTCTCAGTGTATTAAACATCTCTAGGCTACTTATAATTCCAGAGAAGACCAGAGAACAAGCTCCTAAGATAGTGGCCCAGCCACTGTCCCTGAGGGCTTGCTGCAGGGCTGGCTCAGTGCTGGGATGCTTCAGACTTTCCATCCTGACTTCTGCTGTGACGGAGGAGGCAGCCATGGCTGTATTCTAGGGAACTGTCCACCTCAGCACCCA
Organism: Octodon degus; assembly: GCF_000260255.1. Lineage (NCBI taxonomy): Eukaryota > Metazoa > Chordata > Mammalia > Rodentia > Octodontidae > Octodon > Octodon degus. The sequence goes on along the minus strand of NW_004524605.1, from coordinate 350,434 downwards.
CTGTGCCCGGAGTTTCCAAGCCTGACAGCCTCCCAACTGTGACAGCAGCAGCTACTACACCGTCTCTATGCAGCGTTCCATCTCCTGTTGGCCCTTGGTGTCCAGAGAGATTTGTTTCCTGAACCCCTGCTAGATACCAGAACGTGTGGATTCTGGAGTCTCTTGTGTACATGGCATGTGCTGGAATTCAGACGTACACTCCCCCCAGCGTATTGAACATCTCTAGGCTGCTTATAACGCCACATACAATGTAGATGCTGTTCAGAGCTGTTGTGCTGTACTATTTCCATTTGTGTTGTTGTTATTGCTGCAGTGATACGTCCTTTCTTTTCAAATCTTTCACTTCACGGTTGGTTAAATCTGCAGATGAGGAACCATGAACACAGGGATGGCTGGATATATTTTGTTAATTTTAAATATTCAAGTTAATACATGAATATATTTTTCTTATATACAAATGAATTCACTTCAGTAGCACTGAGGACTCCTTGACCGCCTCTCCCTGCTCTCCCCAAGTCCTAGGCCCTGGCAGCAGGGTGTGGTTTGTGCTCTCTCCTGGCAGACATGTCCTGTGTGTTTACCTTCATGTGTCACATAGAAATAGTTTTGATTGGCTGTCATAAATAGCACAGTCTTTCCATGTTGTTCTGCAGCTTGGTTCTTCTCACTACGCACCTGTCTGGCGGAGTGAAGCATATGCCGGTGTGCGGCCTTCTGCCATTCCTCTAACAGCTGCTGTGTTTCCCAGCATGAACAGGCAAGCTGGCATAGTCTCTCTCCTACTGGTAGATACTTGGGTTCTGGGTAAAATAGTGCAGTTCCCTTCTGCTATGGGTTGAACCTCTATGTCTCCTCCATATGTGGTGATGGAATTCACAATGAGATGGTGTGAGTAGGTGTGGCCTTTGGGGTAACGAAGGTAGAGTGCTCAGGATTAGAACTAGTGCCCTTCTAAGGCCCCAGAGAGCACATGCCCTCCTCCAGCCATGTGAGGACCCAGTAAGACTGCTGTACGTGAAGGAGAGAGAAGGTCATTGCCAGAGACCAACACTGCCAGTGTCTTTAACTTGGACTTCTTGGAAAGAGGAAAGTTAAACTTCTGCTGTGCAGAGTCACCCAGTCTATGTTGTTTGGTGAGAGCAGCCTAAAAGGCCTAAGATATCTTTCGTGGTGCCACATGGTTTCTCCTCTGTTCCTGGGGCTGTCTCAAAGCCCAGAGACCTCTGCTCCCTCAGAGCCTGGCCATCTCCCCTGCTGCCAGGTCCCAGCTGCTTCTCCAGCACGGCCTGCGCCTGTTACCTCTGCTGGGTGGCCCAAGGGCACCGAAGCCTGGCCTCTGTGTACTACAGTAGTAGGGACAGCGGCCAATCTGAGTTTATTGAGCTTGTTGGCTTGTTGAGCTCATTGAGCCACAGACAACTGTTGGTTGTTATTGTTCTTCTACAAGAAACATCTGTGGGCACCCTGAGGCAAGCAGGTGTGAGCAGTGACCCTGATTCTTTGCCACCACTCCTGAGAGCTGCTGATCGAACACAGTAGGGCACCGCTGTGAGCAGGACACCTGTGTTCACATCCTGCCCTGCCTGTCTCTGTGGCCTGGGGCTGATCAAGGTCAAATCTGAGTGTTAATTTCCATGCAGTAAGAAAAGGACAAGTGCAGAGCCTACAGGAAGGGAAGAATTAAATACAATGCGGCATTCCAAATGGTGCTGACTGCTGTTTTTGTCATGGTCATGTCAGTTTTCTTGTTTGCCATGTGAGGATCAAATAGCCACACACTCTTCATGGATGACGGTGAGTTCTGAGAGATGCATGGTAGGTGACCTCACTGTGGGTGAACATCCCAGAGTCTCACAGAAGCCTGGATGGCCTAGGTGGCTGCACACAGACTCTGTGATACATGCAGTGCATCCTGCTTCTCCTAGGTCAACAGTGAAAGCAACGTGCGCTTATGCCAAGCACAGGACAAGATAGCACAACTGAGATGGCAGCAAGCCTGAGGTGTGAGGGTGCTGCTAGCCTAACGTGAATACTGTTTTACAGTGAACTTTATAGGTAGGAGTGTACTCTAGAATACCAAAAATATAGCATAAGACTGCCATTGTAGCCAAGTAATACAGCTAAGGGGCAGAGTACAGCTTTCTGAGGCTGTCCAAGGCCCCAGTGCCCTCAGTGTCATGTACGTCACAAGCCAGTAACAGTCATTTGTTACCATTATAAAGGTTACATGCCATTGTCCTGTGCTTTTAAATGACTGGCAGCACAGTAGGTATGCTTGCGCCAGCATCACCGTGAACACAGGAGTGGTATATTGTACCACTGTGTTATGAGGGCTACCACATCCTCTATCAGGTGACAGGACTTTTTTAGGCTCACCATCATCTTACAGGACTACTGCCATCTAGGTGGTCTGTCATTGGGCAGAACATCATGTGACCCAGTAAAGTAAGGCACTGAGCACTGTGCCACCATAGTAGCACATGCTCAGTAAAATGCTGATTTCCTATCTTTCCATATTGATCTTCAACTGTAAAGAATTATTGAATGGATAAATATAGTAAATGAGGTTCTCTAGAAGAACAGAATCAACAGAAAATATATGTATAGTTATGCAAGGGGATTTATTAAATACAGGATGAGAAGCAAGAGTGCCCACAGAGGCCACCTGTGTGCTGGAAAGGTGGATGACCCAGCAGTTGCTCAACCCAAGATGGAAGCCACAGAAGAGTGGTCAAGGGGGCAGCACCAGCCCAAGATTGAAGGCCTAGAAGCTCATTGCAGGCACCAGTGCAAGTCCATATTGGTGAGCTGGAAAAATGATATTTGTATACACAGGTGATGAATGACTAAAACTGAAGTACTTCAGAAGTGGGTAGACTGCCTCTCTTTCCCTTTTTGTTTCATCGAGGTTACAAGTTTATTGGTTGGTGCCACCCACATCGAGGGTAGCTGGCACCTCAGTTTGCTGGTCTATGTGTCAGTCATCCACAGACACATTCAAAACTGTGCTTTACGAATCTGCCAGGCATTTCTTAATCCTTCAAGTTGACATACCATGGTGAGCAGCCGCGGTAAGTAACTGAATCACTGTTTCTCAGGGCACCAAGCTGATGGATGAGTGCATCCTCCCTGATTGCTGAGTAACAGGACTAATGAATCTCTAAAATGTTCATCACAAAATTTATCTTAAAGAGATTGATGTTGGTATCAGTGAGAAGGGTGTTTAAATGTTCTGAGCTTCCAAATAGAGGCTCCCAGCCCTGTCCCTGAATTTTTACACTAAAAGAAATTTGAGCCTGAATCCAATGAACTACCTTAAAATTGCTTCCAGTTATGAGACAAATGAAGAAAAGGAGACTCCAGTTAAAAGACACCTTGCAACAGCCCAGGCAAATTGGAAAGAGGAACGTGATACAAGACACTGCCTCGGATCGTGCAGAAGTTGGTGAAAAGAGACTGTATCCTTGAGGCAGGGAGTGCTGGGCCTGAGCTGTGCCCAGAGGACTCCAGGGGCCCACGGCCACTGAGCATCCTGACAGCATCCCGAGGGTGTGGGAAAGTACTTTAGGAAGCGCAGAGGGCTAAAATAGAGTTTAGCTGTTTGGAAAGAGCTATGAAGGCAGACCAAAATTTTTAGTGATTTTGCATATGATGTCTTTTTACCAGTGGCCTTTGTTTTAGTCTATGATATAAGAGCAGTTTGACAAGCAATTTTTATCTTTAATATTGAAAGAATAAAGCCATTTTTTGAAAATTTTTAGAAAGATAATGATAAAGATCAATGCCAGTAATGGTGTAGTGAAAGGTACATTCATTTATTGATGATAAAAACATACAAGCATGGGGAGAAATGATTTGGCATTCAGCAGCCCGTGCCATAAAAATTACTCATATTCTCTAACTCAAGAATCTGACTTCTGGGAATTTACTCTGATGAAATTATTTGAAAGAAGGGGAAACCTCTTACTGCAAGGGTGTGGCTGTGTGTGTCACGTGTTTTGGCTTGACAGTAGAGAAAGGGAAATTCTGAGAACTATGTTGCAACTCCAGAGGCTGACTCGGAAGTGCATGGGGGATTATGCCTGGGGCCCTTCCTGCAGTGGAGAGCCTGGAGAAGAAGGCAGGTTTCCTGGAAAGTATGGGACAGAAGGCAGAGGCAGGGTTTTCAAGTCTTTGCAAAATTTTGAGCTGTCACCATAATGCACCACCACTAACTCATTGGAATAGAGCACAAACCTGGAATTGTTGATCATTCTCCCAGTTGGGTTTTCAGAGGACTAGGGACAGCCTTGTCCTCACCCTATCTTCTCTCTCAGTCTTGGGGCCTGTGCTCATACACAGAGGATGGAATTGTTATGTCCTATCCTCAAATCTTGAGCTGGAAAGTGGTAAAACTGCAATTGCAGAGTATGTGGGGGTAGGGGGTGTAGAGAGGAAGGAATAGAGCTTTATTGGCACCAGGTCCTTCATACACATTGTCCCCAGACCTCCAAGACCTTTCTCTTTTGAGGCACAGAACGAAGTCTTTCTTTGTTGTCATCAATGTTGAGCATTGTTATCTCCATTTTACAAAGAAGGAAACTGAAGCTGAGAGGGCTTAGTAATTTCATAAAGATTTCCTTGGCTTTTAGCTGTAAACTGGAACTATTAACCTGGGTCATATTCTCAGGAAATAGATAATGAAGAAAAAAGGGACACAAAGAACCAGAGCCTCTCTCTCTCTCTTTCTCTGTCTCTCT
>NW_004524605.1:342184-345595 GCF_000260255.1 Octodon degus | reverse complement strand
TCTCTCTCTCTCTCTCTCTCTCTCTCTCTCTCTCTCTCTCCTTGGATAGGAAGATGACACTGGACACATACAGGTTTTCACAGATGATTGTTGTCAGCTCCAGCATTTGATTTCAGACCCCACTCTCAGGTGCTGGGTCCTCATATTGCATGTTGCATTGCATTATGGCCCTGAGGAGGCTGACAGCTTTCTCTTCCCAGACAGGTGCCTGGTCCAGCCCGCCAGAGAGAACTCTCAGCACAGAGACTGAGAGAGATGGGGCGTGCCCAGAGTCTACACTAGGAAGTAGAGAAACTAGAAGTGGAACCCAGGCCATTGAGTGTCGAATGGCCGGATATGATGCGTGCTTTATGGGGTGTAAAATGCACACAACACAACTTATTGTTTAAAGCATAATACTGTGTCACTAAGGACATTGGTGACTTTGTTCAATCACAACTACTCATGAGTTTTAGAAGGATTTCATAGCTCAAGTGAAATCCTTACACTTGGTACACAATCTCTTCCAATTCCTCTCTCCTGCTAGCCCTGGTGACTGCTAGTCTGATTTCTGTGTCTATTGATTTGCTTAGTCTGGCTATTACATATAAATGGGATCTACAACATGTTGCCTTTTGTGTATAGTTAGCACGTTTTCCGAGTTCACCCAAGTTGTAGCCATGTATCAGCACTTAATTCCTTTGTATGGCTGAATAATATGCCCCGGTATTTATATACTATCTTCTGTTCGTTCTCTGATGAATGCTTAGGCTATTTGCACATCTGAGCTATTATGAACCATGCTGCTGTGAACACTGGTGGGCAGATACTTGCCTGTTTCAATGCTTTGGGGCATGTGCTTTAGAAGCCAGATTGCTGGGTCACAGCTACAAACTGCTTTCCACATGACCTCACCATTCTGCACTCCCAGCAACAAAGCACAGAGATTCCTATTTCAGCACATCCGTGCTAGTTCTGCTCTTTCTTCTGCTACTGCCTTTGTTGCTACTGTCAGTGTCACCATCCTAGTGGTGACAAGTGGTCTTTTGCTGTGGCTCGCTTGCTTATTTGTCTTCTGTAATGCAAGATCTGATTAAGTTGATGGACTTGAGGAAAACTGACACCTCAGCAATACCAAACCCTCCTATGCCCTTGAGCAAGGCATATCTTTCTGTTTTTTAAACTTTCCTCAGAAATGTGTCATTCTCAGTATACAGGTGTTGTGACCTCCGCTCTTGCATCCTCCTGGGGCTACTGTTCACCTCAATCCCTCTGCTATGTGCTGTCTGCCAGTTTCTCCACCAGAAAGTTGCTACTTTCTGTAATTAGTAGGCACCTTGTCGGGGATGCTTTAAAGCTATTGCATTTTAGTGTTTGTTAATTGTTCTTGCCTGCAGCACTCACTAAATGATCCTTTCCAAGTAGATTTTCTCTTTCCATAATTTCTCCTACATTTATGAGTCTAAACCCTACAGTAAGAGCTATTCTGTTTCCTACATTTAATTATATGTTTAAATACACGTGCACATCAGCATGGGCTGACAGGTACTTATTTTATCATATGGAGTAGACTCTATTAATTCTTGTGCTGCTCAAATGTTTCTACCTTTGGTAGTTTGGAGCCAAATTCAAGTTGAATCCTGTCAAAGAATCATCTTTGATTTGCTAGTTTATTCTGTTATTTATGTATTTTCAATTTTATTGGTTTCTGCAATCAGAAATGAGCTCCTTTTCCTTCTTGTTCAGCTTGCTCTTTTCTTAGTTTATGCAGACAGTAACTTACAAAACTGTTTTAAAGCCCTATTCTTGTATAATACAAACACTTAAAACTAGTTTTTCTCTAAGCTCTGCTTTAGCTGTACCTCACAAATACTGGTACATTTGGTTTTTACTAGAATTAATTTCAAAATATATTATTATTTTCCATGATTTTTCAACTCATGAATTGTTTAAAATTGTACTGATGAACTTAAATTACTTAGGAAGTTATAATTCTTAAAAAAAATACCTAACTTAGTTCCACTGTGGTCAGAGAACATATTCTGTGTGATTTTGAGCATTTTTCATTTAGTAAGATTCATATTATGGACCATGATGGGTTCAGTCGTGGTTACTATTGCGTGCAGAAAGTGTGTATTCATAGATGAAGTAGACATGGCAAATAAATATATGAAAAAATGTTTAACATCAGTGGTCACTCAAGAGATGCAACTTCAAACAATGCTGAGATTCCATCTCACTCCAGAAAGAATGACTATCATCAAGAAATCAACCAATAACAAATGTTACTGAGGCTGTATAGAGAAAAGAACCCTTCTCCACAGTTGGTAGGAGTGTAGAATGGTGCAACCACTGTGGAAATCACTGTGGAGATTCCTCAAAAAACCAGACCAGAGGTTCATTTGAAAGAGCTATTTCCCTTCCTGGTATCTCCTCCAAAGAATTAAAGCATCATAACACAATGCTCTACACACACCCATGTTTACAGCAGCACAGTACACAATAAGCTAAATTCTGGAAACAGTGCAAATGCCCATCAACTGATGAATGGACAAAGAAGATACGATTTTTTAATACAATGAAATGCTATTCAGCCATAAAAAGATAAACTTATTTCTAACTAAATGGATACAACCAGAGACCATATTCTTAGATGAAATAAATCGAGCACAACGTGTAAATATTGCATTATTTATCTGGTTTGACAAACCAAAAGTGTAAATAAGAACCAAAATGTACAGTAGATATTATCAAATAGAAAAAAAAAGCTAAAATAAGAAGGGAAAGTAGGAAGCCAGGGTTACAGCTCAGCAGTATAAGAAGGGAAACTAGGGCGAGGGGGATAAGGAAGAAAGGGAAAAGAAGGAAAAAATGGAAACAGCTTTTGTAAATAAGGAGAGAGAAAAGATGAAGGAAGGGTAGAGAAATGAGAAAAAAAGAATTAAGATTTATCATATACAGGTACTAATTCCCTCTGATGACTGTGATCATTATGTATATCTGAAATGCATCAATAAACTTAATTGATTAAAAAAGTAAAGTGTGCATTCTAAAGTCATTTAGTGAACCGCCCTGTAACTATTAGATTAACGTGCTGTATAGTGTTTCTAAAAGCACACAATCGTTACTTATTTTTTTAAGTCCTATATCATTTTTCTTAATTCCTGAGAGACAAATTCTCCAATTCTAATTAACTCACCATTTATCTTTTCAGGGTTTCTCTATTTGTAAGTCTTACCTTATTAAATGCATACATATTTGTGCTTATTATATCATGCTGATAAGCTGAAACTCTTATCATATAAACTATTTCTCTTTATCTTGGTAAGAAGTCAGATCCTGAGATTTAATCTGTCTGATGTTAGCCAACCTGGCTTTCTAAAGGCTCACCTGTGCGTGGTACATCAGCAAACCAATGTTTCTTTTTTTTTT
>NW_004524605.1:340085-340629 GCF_000260255.1 Octodon degus | reverse complement strand
CTTACACATGTGTGTCTGGTTTATTTCACTTATGAGTATATGTTCAAGTGGCATCCACTTCAATATAAAGGCTTCGAGTTTATCATTCTTTATCGCTGAGTAATACTCCATTGTGTAAAAATACATTTTTTGTTCCCCCATAATTTTATTGATAAACAAATAGCAATGAGACAGTTTCAAATAAAATTGGTAAGGCAGTTTCAATAATTAACACATTGCATACATTCTTCCTAGTGGTTAATTGCTGTACAACATGCGGACATGATATCCTTTTTACAAACACCATTAGAACAAATCATTCTACTCAATAAGAGAATGTAACTATATATCTATCCTAACCAATTTGAATACACAGATACAAAATGGGCATTCATCTGTATCCTCTTTTTTTGTTAAGTTCCGTTATTTGAATATTATAGGTGTGTAAACTCAGCAAAATATTCTAAAAAAGTCTAGTAGCCCATAATAGTATTGGGTCTTCCACTTGACTGGCAATGTCAGAAATTGTTGACCTGAGTCCCCTACAGCTCAACATAACAGCATG
>NW_004524605.1:332240-334629 GCF_000260255.1 Octodon degus | reverse complement strand
CACTTGTTATGGGTAGGCTTGGGTTCTGAGATTGCATTTTGCTCCTTCTCATTGTCATTTTGTGTAGCATTGTCTTGTTGGCTTTGTTGTAGATCTTTGTTGCAGTTATAACCTTAGCATGTACTGAAGTTCAGGTGCAGATCTACAAAGTTTGGATTTATCCAGCTGTGCCTGGCTTGCGTCTGGCTGCTGTGCTCAGTTACTGCCCTTGGGGGTGAACTGTTGTGCCCCTCTGGCAAGATGTTCTGCTTTTGGATTAGCTGGGTGTCTGTCCTCTGCACTTTCTGCAGGGATTGCAGCTGAAGGGTTTTACCCCTTGCCTGTATGCCAGGCCTGAGCTGAGTCTGGAGGGTACAAGGTGGAGTAGGGGGGAGAGATAACTCTCCCACACACTCACTGGGCCTGGACTAGGACTGTATCTGGGGGTTCCCAGAACGCGATAGAAATTCCTACTCTGTGGGCGGGGCGTGGGGGTATACTATGGAGTGATGGGGGGGGCGTCCCATGAGGGTGAAAGAGGGTGTCACCCATGCTGCGCCTGGGCTGGGACCAGTAGGTCCTGGTAGCACAGGGTAGCCCGAAGCTCTCCCACACATTCACCGGGCCTGGGCTACGACTGGGTCTGGGGGTTCCTGGAACACAGCAGAAATTCCTACTCTGTGGGCGGGGTACAGGAGGTACTGCAGAGTGGTGTGGGGCATCCCAAGGGGGGTGAAAGAGCATCTTATCCATGCTGTACCTGGGCTGGAACCAGTAGGTCCCGCCAGCCCAGGGTAGCCGGAAGCTCTCCCACACACTCACCCGGCCTGGGCTAGGACTGGGTCTGGGGGTTCCCGGAACACAGCAGAAATTCCTACTCAGCAGGCAGGGTGGGGGAGTTGCTGTGGAGTGGTGGGGAGCATCCCAAGGGGGTGGAAGAAGGTCTCACCCACGCTGCGCCTGGACTGGGACCAGTAGTAGGTCCCGCCAGTCCAGGGTAGCCGGAAGCTCTCCCACACCAAAACTATGTTTCTTTATATTTAAGATGAAATTGAGTCTTGCTTTTTATTTAGCTTGGCAATAACTAGCTTTTATTTGTAGAGTTTAATCTGTTTATATTTTATCAATTATGGATATGGGTGCTTAAGTATAGCCTTTCCTTTTGATCTTCAATGTCTTATGTGTTCTTTATTTCTTTTCTCTCTCTTCTTTCATGTCATCTTTGGCACTAATTGAAGATTTTTTAAAAATTCCATTTTATGTCTTCTGTTGTTTATTCCTATCTCTATTGAAGTGTCAATATATTTAAATATAATAATATGTAATATATATTAAAATATAACAATGATCTCTTTCCATCTTTTTCTGTCTCTCTTTCTCTCTCCCTTTCTCTTTACATAACATAAAATATTGTAGTCAGTTTTTTTTTTTTTCCTACAGCAGGTACAAAACCCAGAGCCTTTCACTAAACTATGTCCCCAGGCCATTTTTGGTTTTTATTTTGGGAGAGGATCTCACTACTTCATTAAATTATCCAGGCTTGGATTGAATTTGTAATCCTCCCACCTCAGCTCCCCAGAGTGCAGGGGTTATAGGTGTGTGCCATCATGCCTGAATAACAATCAGTTGTCTTTTGAAAAATTAAAGAAACAGGGAAGATAATGTTGTATGTGCACCTTCATATTTATCAACTTTAGTGCTCTTTATTCAGATATTTGCTTCTATCTGGTATCATTTCTTTTCACACTAAATAAATTTCTTTAATATTTACAATAGTGCAAGTCTACTGTTAAAGAGTTATCTTAGGTTTTCTTTACTTAAAAATACATGTATTTCAAAAATGTGTGCTTTTCATTCATAGGATATTTTTCCCTGTTAGAACTTTAAGGAATGTGTTCTATTTTCTTGAAGTTCTATTATTTCTGGTGAGAATTCCATGGTCATTCTATTTGTTGTTTTACTGTACATACTGAATCCTTTTACTATGTTTTCTTTTTCTTTTTTTCTTTCTTTCTTTCTTTTTTTTTTTTTTTTTGGTGGACCCAGGGATTGAACTCAGGCCCTTGCGCTTGCCAGGCAAGTGCTTATTCTACTGAGCCATCTCCTGGGCCCACTGTTTCTTCAAAGATTTTCTCAATATACTTCATTTTCAAAGATTCCACTGTAATGTGGCTAGGGGTGCACTTGCATGTGTTTGTATTGCTTGGAATTTAATTGAGCTTTTTGGATATATACATTATATTTGTCATGAAAGTATTTTATGCCTAAATATTATTTATCTTTTTCTGAAACTCCAATATTTTTATTTTATTTATTTTTCTGAGACTCCAATACATATTTTAGAGTAATTAATATTAGCCTAGCTCCTCTCTCTCTCTCTCTCTCTCTCTCTCTCTCTCTCTCTCTCTCT
>NW_004524605.1:328871-332140 GCF_000260255.1 Octodon degus | reverse complement strand
TTATTTATTTATTTATTTGTACCAAGAATTGAACTCAGGACTTTGTGCTTGCCAGGTAGGCTCTTGGGTTAGTTTAATTTTATGGAGTTGCTTGTTTGTGGTACTGAGGGTTGAACCCAGATTTTTGTACATGACAGGTGTTTGTTCTATAATCCTATTTTTGGATCTGCATTCAAGTTTAATAATTTCTTCTCCTCTTCCTCTTCCTCCTCCTCCTCCTCCTCCTTCTTCTTTCTCCTCATCCTTCTCTACTTCCTCTTTTGATGTATCAGTTATTTAATTAGGTTCTTAGTAAGAAATTTAAAACACTAATTTATGAGGATAAATTCCATCTTTCAGAGCAAAAACAGATCTCAGGTAGCCCCAGAGCTGAGGAACAGCTTTGATTTTTACTAAAATCTGTGTGTTCTCTGCTTTCTGATCCACCTTGCACTGCTCTGAAATCGGATATCTTTCTTCCTTGGTGTTGAAGATCTCGCCCTCCTGGTGTCTGCGTTTCTACAGCTTCTTCTTGAAGTAAGCATCAGTGAGGAGTTTGGGAATTTTCACTTGGCTGGTATCAATTTTTGTGAGATAATAATGACAAATTTCTGGTGTGTTCTTCATAGAGGAACACAATTAAGGCTCAGGCACAAGTAGAAAGCCACTGGCCATCTGCTTCAGGGACCACACTCTTGCCTCTGTGACACCCATTGAGGATGATCAAGATGGTTCCGGGAGTGATGCTAGCTTGAAGTTTCCTCACATGCTAACTGAAAGGTTTCTTGCTGTGGCTCACGAGCTTTCAGGATATATCTTCAGTAGGGCAGTATCTAGGCATTTTTCAAAGTTTAACCACCCAGGTACCATCATTCTCATCACCACTGACTGGTTTTGTGATAGGAGCAAAAACCTTCTCCTTTTTCTTCTCAACCTTTAATTTTGCAGCAGTGTACTTTCTCTTGTACGAAGCCTTTCTGGAATACATAGCAGATTGTAAGTATCTACCAATTCCTCTAACCAGGGCAGGATTTTGGCTGCAGTGGGGCTGCCTCTTCTTGGAACTTCTTGCCTTCACCTTACCCTTTTTACCAGTGCCACTGGCAGCAGCCTTCTTGACTTAGAGTTTCTTCTCTTATGTATCTGCCTTCTCAGTTTTTCTGCCCATCATCTTGCAAGATGGGAAAGAGCACAATTCTTTCTTCTGTACTGTTGATCTTGCTATGCCCATCCTGCAAATTTTTAATGTCAGGTATTGGATTTTTAGTTCTTGAATTCCTATATTTTACTTTGTTATGTTTTCATTTCTGTATTAAATTTATTTGTTCACTTTTAATTTCCATATAATCCTTTAAATTCTTAAACTTCTTGTAGTAGTTGTCTGAAAAAAATCTTAGATTTCAATTCTAGCATCTTTATTTTCTTTGCATTGGTTTCTATGGAATTTTAAAATAGAATTTCTGTTACTTTTATGTCTAGTAATTTTTGATGATATTCTAAAACATCATTATTATATAGTACTGTGAGGCTAGTTTATATAGTTTTCTTTGAAGAGTGTTGTATTTTGTTTACCTTTATGATACCTCAGTTGAATGCTTGACATCCTGCAAGTTCCTTCCAATTTGGCTGTTGGGAACTGCAGTTTATTTCATGACTTCAGGAATTTCAGTTTAATTCTGCCTCTTAGTAGTTCTTCTGTGACTTGCTTCATGGAGTCCTATCCTGAATGTTCCAATTTAGCATCTGGCCAAAGACTCAAAGGAGCCACTACGCAGTCCTCTAAGTTTCTCTGCTATACCACTCTCTCCTTTCTGCAACTGTGCCCCACACTCCTGTTGTAGTAGTTTTAAACTATAATCCACACACAATTTCTCCCAACCGACAAGACAGTGCATTCTATCTCAGCAAGTATGTGCTGTTTGGAAAGTTTTCTCAAGCAGAAAGCTTGGATGAATGTGGTGGTTACACATGTAAAGATAAAGTTCAACAAAATATGAGAATTATGAAGAAAAAAGATTTGAAAATGTATGACCCACTCCCAAAAGTGTACCATATGCAGAAGAGAAGTTTCAGAAAGAATAAACAAGAGGGGCAGAGATACAAAATAATAGTAATAATAATAATTATTATAATAATTATTCAGTAAGTGCTCCAGAAACACATGCTTCCAGAAAACAGAGGATAGCCCTTCCCAAGTGCTTTGTACAGCCTATGGGAATAAACAGCACTAAAGTGCATCACTATAAAACTTTAGTACACCAAATAAAAAGCAAATATTTTATAAGTCCTAGATGGAAAAACACAAGGTGCCCAGTGTTTTAGAAAGATCATTAATGAGAATGCCTAAATATCTCAGTGACATCTCAGGGAGAAACACACATCTTCAGAGTAAGAGGGAAAATACACTCCAACTTTATATCTAAGAAAGCTACCAATCATGAGTGAGGGTTGATATTTTCAGATGTTCAAGTTCTCAGTATAATTATTTCTCATAGCTCTGGCTTATATATTGCTAGAAGCATAGGGAAGAGTTTAGGAAAGAGTACTACATAGGATGTAGGAAAGAGAGATCCTAAGCCTGAGAGACCTCAGGATGAATGGAGGCCCCTGGGAAAAAGCCAGGTACTGGCACAAGAGTAGCTCCTCCGGTCTGGGGAAGATTAGAGGAATCTTCCAGAGTTCTTTAAGAAGCTAAGCTGCAAAACATCTAATATGTTTTTACACATTCAAAAATAGATTTGTCTAATGAGGTAAAGTTGAGGATAAAACTAGTGGTAGATACATGAAAAATAGATAATAGTCATTACTTCTAGTGCTAAAAAAAAGCCATTCTGGGACAGGAAAAATAAACATGGTACTATGTGATTCAGCTATGGATAGTGTCTACATGGTCAGTGTATCACTCCTAAATAATAACCTAACCAAAATGACAATGAAAGTGGGGAGAAAAGGATTAAAGGGAGATTAGGGACTTAGGGACAGAGAGGAAAGGAAAGATGACTAAGTTCTCATCTTACTTTGTGGAAGCACAATAAAGCTTATAGGACACAAACAAGAAGCAGTTACATAAACATTCTATGTGCAGATGTACACTTCCACACCAAAGAATCAGCTAGGACCAAAGGCCTACTTATTCTTGGTATGATTCTTACACCTTTTTAAGTCTTTACATTTTATGCATGTAACTTGATAATCAAAAATAAATTTAAATAAAGTAATACTGCAGTGAGAACTTCAAAATTTTTGGTTTTTAATTTTTTTTTTTTTTTTTGACAGAACCAGGGATTGAA
>NW_004524605.1:320442-328771 GCF_000260255.1 Octodon degus | reverse complement strand
TTCTTGGTATGATTCTTACACCTTTTTAAGTCTTTACATTTTATGCATGTAACTTGATAATCAAAAATAAATTTAAATAAAGTAATACTGCAGTGCAACATTTTAGAGCAGTGGTTCTCAAACTCTTTTTTTTTTTTTTTTTTTTTTTTTTTTGTGCTCAGGATTGAATCTGGACAGTGTGCATGCTAGCAAACTCACTACTACTGAGTTACGACTCTAGCCCTTATAAGTTTTTGTAAGCATGATTTTCAAACAGCAAATTAGATGAAGTGAAAATAGTAGGTGAATTGCATGCCCTTTTTAAAGATGTTGCCCCTTATTGACCTTCCCTTTTCTAAAGGGTTTCGTTGGCTTCATTCCATGAACTCTGGTTTAGACTTCCCTAAGACTTCCTAAAGGTTGCACTGGGCTGTAGGCAACACTGAGCATTGAGCATCTGTGTTCCAAAGATCCCAGAATTGGCAGGGAACCCTCTCAGAGACTAGAGAAGGTGACATTCAAGCTGTATCTTACATGGAAAGAGCAGGGCACCGTGATCTGGTAGGAAGTGAGAGAAAGTTCTCATGTGTTGTGTTAACGTGATGTCAAGTGTAGCCAGAAAAGGAAACACGAGACAGGCACAGGAAAACAAAGCTTATTAACTCATGTGTCCTGGATGCAGGAGGCAGGGAGCATCACACAGGAGCAGCTGAGAGGCATCTCATCTAGCTCGAGTGACAGAAGACAGTCATAAGGGGAAAGGCTGGCCAGAACCTTGCTTAGTGTGCCTGTGGGACTGGCAAGGCAGGCAGGGTGAGTGGTTCAGAACAGGCTACTTTCCCCCAAAGCATCGGAGCACTCCTATGCTCCTGGTACCTGGTCCTGTTGTGATTAAAGCAGAGGAGAAAATTGCTCCCTAGGGTGTAAGGACAGAGAGAAAAAGCCTGGTTTTAACTGGTTTGTTTGTAGATCAAAGGCGCACTGCTGGCTAGGCTTTTGCTTTCACCAAGAATCGGCTAGAATCAAAAGCTAGAACCAAAAGCACAAGTCAGTTCCCAGCTAGAGTCTTTAAGATATCAAAACATCATAATATGCACAAGATAAAAGAACAAACAATGCAAAAGCCATTCTCATTAGCTGGAGGACACCCAGGAAAGGCAGGAAGGAGGAACCTCAAGGACAGCTGGAAGCACGATGAGCTCAGCTAGCGGTCTCCCCACCTTCTCTCCCTCCCTTTCCAAGTACCTGTTGACTTCATTCACACAGACTAGCTCTCCCCTTGTGGATAAAGGGTGGCACAGCTTCTCTCCACTTTGACCAAAAAGAACACCCAGTTTCTGGCTCAAGGGGGAGGCTTTCTGCCCTGCAGATCAATACCTGTGATTGGGGAGGGCACTGTGATAGAACCAGCAAGGCCCAAGGCCTATTTCTGTGGCTGTTGGATGATGACTCTTAAGGGCATAACTGAACATGGAAGCCTCTGTGTTTGCCTTCCTTCTGCCTGGAAGGCTCTTCCCCCAAATAAGCCTGCATGTCTGTTGCAGGGACAGCTCCTGCAGCCCTACAGAAAGGTGGTTCAGTAAGAGATGCATCACTGCCACATTCCCAATCTCTCCCCCACCCTGCCCACCACTCTGCTATCCCTCCTCTACTGCCCTTTCCTAGCTACAAATCTGGGCATTAAGTAAGGTGGGAAACCTAGATATCTTGCCAGTGAACAAAGCCCCCTCCCCGTTGGGGCCCATGGTCCCATCATAACTTCCTTCCTTCTCTTGGCTCAGTTCCCTGATTCTCCCTGACATCTCCTATGCACACTTCCTTCCAAGGCCATGCTACTGTCCACCTGGCCTCCAGGTATCACAGACCCCATGACCTCCCACAACCTGCACTGTCAGAACATGATGCTCTGATCTTAGACCACAGGGCTCCACACCTTACTGGACTCCTCTTGGCAGGGGAGGAAACTCAGAGAAAACTCAGTCCAGACAGGAGACTTGCAAGATTCCTGTATAGACTATAGACTTCAGCCTGGGGTCCATCCTTGCTCCAGGCCTATGCAACTCCCTGCCAGCCCACTTGCTCCTGGGCCCTGCAGTGCTCTGGGCTGCTTCACCACAGGCCAGGCCCTGGCCCTTTAGAATTCTCTGTGCCTGGATTAAATTCACAGATAACAGTTCTTGCAAAAGCCCTTGAATAGTGTTGTCATGTTGGGTTGAACTCCTGCCTACCTCAGGGGCATAGCTCTGGAAGAGTGTGGATGCTCTGGGTCAGACCTTGTGCCTTGGCCTGGTGTTGGGTGGTGGGGCAGGCAGTCTTTTTGAAACCTTCTCTGTAGAACGTGGGGAAGGAGATCCCTAAGGGAACTCACCCTTGGAGAGAGTGCTACTGGGTGAGCAGAAAGTCTAAGGCATCACCAAAGGTGTGGAACGGTCATGTGCAGCCTAACATCTGCTGTACTATCTGCAGCTATCCCAGTCATTGCTTCCAATACCCCCAGGCTGCCTCTCCTGGCCAGGGTGCACAGCTTGTTCACTGATGGTGAACATTCAAGATGCAGGGCCTCTCTGCTCTGTTGACCCCTCTTGCTAGCAACTGCCTGAGCCTCAGGCTTGGCCTTGGCTTCAGCATTTGTAGGGACCAGATCAAGCCAGCTGAGTCCTGCTTTCAAACCCACCTCATGTTCTGCAGCCAGAGAGAGAGAGAGAGAGAGAGTAAGAGGGTAGGGGAGGGGGATATGCCTGCCACTTAACACCCTGGAAGTTACGAAACTGTGCTTCTCAACTTGATGATGAAGTTACACCCTGATGAGCCCATCATGAGCTGCAGATGCCATACATTTGAAGAGTGTGTTATACACATTTAACCTGCTGAACATCACAACTTAGTAATGCAGAGTGTCAGCTGCTTCCCCTGTGATTGTCTGGCTGACCAGGGTGCTTCCACTCACTGCTGCTGCTGCCCAGCAATGCAAGAGTGTTGTATGTACATAGCACTAACCTTGGAAAAGATCTGCCTTCAAAACTGAAAGTAGGGTTTCTTCTGAATATATATAATCTTTTCTCTAAGGTAAAGTTAAAAAGTAGTAAGCAAAACCAATGTAAGTTGTGGATCATAGTAGCAAGTTCTATAACCTCAACTTCCTCACTTGCTAAATGGCATGTGGTAATTCCTGCTAATCTGCTGGACCAGGGTGAGGACAGCTTTAGGAGGTTGATTTGTAAGGTAACAGGCACTATTTGAATGTGAGCCAACCTATGGGTCTCCTAGGAAGTCCCCCTAAGTGGCACTGAATGTGGAGTGTATGCCGTGGCCTGAGGGCCCCAGGTGAGCTGCTGCAGGCAGGATTCCTCCATGCAGACTTACACTTATCTATTGATTTTCAGTGAGATACACCCTGGTGCACAAGATGCCACCAGCAGAGGGCACACTGGAGCTGAGGGGCAAGAGGACAAGTCCAATAGTGACTCGGGCTAGAAGCAATAGACCTGGCTGGGCGCATCACGCCCTCAGTGGCCTTTTCACACTGTGCTCCAGCTAATACTTAAGAATGCTGAAGAACCAAGGACCCAGTCTGTGGGGTTCTCCGGCCTTCCCTCCGTAACCCTTTGCAGGACGCAAGAAGCAGCATTTGCAGTGGCTTCTGTGGCTGACCAACACCCACTCAAGCATCTAAATTCTCAATTTCAGGCCTAGACCATGCCCCAGGGAGCTAGTCTGCATGCTAGAGGGTTCTTACACCCTTCCCGAGCCTCACCGAAGTCAGTGCTGGTGCTCAAACATGTGCCTGGCCCTCTGGGGAGTCTGAGGACTCTAGGTTGCTGCTCAGAGATCCACTGGGCATGAGGGACCAGAAGGGGCTGAAGCAGACCTAGGTACTGGGCTCATGGCAGTGTGCCCTACTCCCACAGAGCTGAATCAATGCATGAAGTTATGCATTCCTGGAATTCAGGGGCACATGAGATTCCCCAGGAGGAAGCTGGGGTAGGGACTGAGGCTGGGCTGGGTGTGTGGGTGAGGCTGCGGTGATGCTGAGGAGACAGGGTGTTGGCATGGGCTCTGGCCAAGGATGAGTTTGGAATTCCCCAGGGCTTTCCCGAGGCCAGAGAGCCAGGGTGGGGTAAGTTGTTCAATTCTTCTGCCCAGCACAGCTGGGAAGCCTTGGGTGGTGCCGCAGACAGCTGGCACACACTGCCCTTGGTGGGGTACTGGGTGGGCTGGGAGGACTGATGGGAGGGCCACTGGTTGAGGCCCTGTCATGCCAACATTCAAGATAAGATCTGCAGGAGCCAAAGGAGGGGGGTGACTAAGGAAGCTGCCCATCCAGCTGTGTGCAAAGAGAAAGGCAGGCCTCAGGTCAGATTCAGGGCTGCAGAGATCTGTTTTCAGGTCAAAGAGGGGCCCCAGCCAGCTGCCCCTCCCCTGCTGGTCCAGAAGAGCTGAAGAGAGGAGGGTGGGGAAAGTGTTTCACATGGTGAGCAAGGAAATGTCCTCATCCCAGTTTTCAGAGAAGCAAATTGGGATTCAGAGGTAGCTACACACACTAAGGGCCGTGCAGATGGGAACAAGCTGTAGGCACCCAGGACTGCTGGTGGCCAACTTATGGCTGGAAGGAGGGTACTGACAGGTCCTTGTTGTGACAGAGAGACCTGCAATTACTGACCAAAGGGGAGTCCAGAAGGCCCCAGAAGAGCTGCTATGGTTGAATATGTCCCCAGTTTCCTGTGTTGGAGACTGAATCACCACTGAGACAGTGTTGAGGGTGGATCACTAAGAGGGTACTAAGTCCTGAGGGCCAAAACTTCCTAAGCGGGTTAGTGTGGTTATCGTGGGACGACGCTACAAGAGGGCCCTCACCAGATGTGGGGCCTGTGTCTTGGACCACCCAGTATCCAGAACTGTGAGATAAATATATTTCTTCTCATTCTAAATTACTTAGTCTGTGGTATTCCATTAGACTAGTACAACATGTGCCACAACAGAAGCTATGATGAGCTCAGATCAGGGTGGGGCACAGACTAAGCCAGACTTGGGACTGGCTTGGAGCACTAGAGTTGGGAGTAAGGCCTGAGGGTCAGAGCTGGATGCCTGATGTGCCCGGACTCTGCTCAGAGAACTCTGGGTTTTTCTGGGCCCAGCCTCACCCCCTGGGTGCTTGATGCCTATCTGTGTTCCCATCCCTTACACTGTACTTGTTCCCGTGATCCTTTTCAGAGATCAGTCTGCTTCATCTCTACAAGCACACTTTGGTCCCATTCTCGCGCTTGATGCTGGCTAAAATAGTCTGTGCTGACACGAAGCCTGTCTTTCCTTCCAGCTTTGTCTCTGGGAGGCCCTCTGGGAAGCTCTTCCTGACCACTCCAGCCAAATGGACATGGTATGTCTCTGGGTCCTGGGACATGTTGGTCAGTCACTCAGCACTAGAAAGAATACAAGGTATGGTACCAGTCATCCTGCAGAAAACATCATCTACTGTTCTTGCCGCACCAAACTGACAGTCCTGCAACAGAAACAGACAGCAACCGAGGAACAAGCAAAGTACCATCGCAAGCTGACACCCATTATTGAGGGAACACCGCTTTCCCTGGATGTCCTGTGGCACTGGGACTACCCTGCTGTGGGTACCAACATCTGTGAAGTCTACATCTTATAGTCCCTTCTGTAAGAGGTGGAGTATGTGCATGGAACCTACACGTAGCCCTCTATATATGTTAAATCTAGATAATTTAAAATAATATAATGTAAATGCTATGTAAATAGTGCCTAGGGAATGATGACAAGCAAATAATCTGTATGAGTTCAGTACAGACAGTGTTTTTGAATATTTTTAGTCTGGGTTAGTTAACTTTGTGATGCAGACACAGCACTTGCTGTACTCAGGGCTAAGGAAAAGCAAGCCTGTTCCAGGAAGGCAAGAGGAGGAGCCTGAGGTTGTAAGGGGCTTCCAAGAAGGGAAGGAGCCTGGCTGGATGCAGAGAGGGGTGAGAGGTACTAGGAACAGAGAGTAGCAAGGGGTGGGGTAGGTCACGTTTCATGTACTGAGGACCTGGTGACAGATATTTAAGTTTATGTGTCTGATCTCAGTTAACATCTGGATGCTCTCAGGTGCACCCATTTTCCTAAAAATGAGTCATTCAGTTTTCATATCACAGGAGTTAGTACTTCACTGTGTGCAAATGCACTTTCTTTTTTCTTTCTGAGACCAGGTCTACTATATGTAGTTCAGGCTAGCTCTGAACTCACTGTGGAGCCCCAGGCTGGTCTCAAACTCACAATGACCCTCCTGCTTCACCCTCCCTAACGCTGTGATTACAGGCACATGCCATGATGCCCAGCAGTGGCACATTTTCTTTATTCATTCATGTGTAGATGGACATAAACCCTGCTTCCAAGAGTTAGCTATTATGAATTGCATTGCTGTAAACATGAGTGTTCATGGATCACTTAATTTTTTAATTTTTTTTAAAGTTCTATTAATTGTTTTTAATTCTCTTTGGCTTTTTCTCCTGGTCTTGTTAGCCTTTCCGCAGGTTGCTTCTTCAATCCCTTCATTTTCTGGTTTGTAGTTTGCTTAGGTCTTGTTTCTGCATATGAATCCTTCTGTAAGTTGTACTAAAAGTATCCTGAGACATATTTTTCTTCTTCTTTGGCTTGAGAGCTTTTGGCATTTTCATAGGTAACTTATAAAGGTCATCTGAAGCCAGGTGTTCCCTCCTCAGAACCAGGTCCAATGAAGGTCTCGTCTCTTCCAATTCAATTTGTGGTGTTCTGCAACAAGATTTCTTCAAGAGCAAATTATAACTGTGAAAATAAACCTTCCCCTTCAGAGCAGTAAAGTGCAGAACATACTCTGACCCAGCCAGGCAGATATTTGCCACTGTGGGGCCTCTGAAGAAATCAGTAAGAAGGCTTTTCAGCCTTCTGTAGTCTTCCATCACATCAAAATCATGGCCAGCAAATATTAACACAGGTTTTGTTCCCTCAGGACATTTACTGTTCTTAATATCTTTTAGAGACACAAATCCCCCAATACCTAATTCCATCATATTCAGCACATGGTAGTCATACACACGACCTATTACTAGGTTATTGGGACGCTTCTTATTATGGGATCCAAACATGAAGAAAGAACAATCTGACTTCTTTGAAAAGAATTCCAGTGATGTCTGATCTTCAAATGGTCTTATAATATTTTTCTCTTTGTGCAGAACTCCATATGGTTTTTTCAGTGCATACAGTCTTTCAGGACTTGGGCCACTGTTGCATTTGCATTTCCCCCTTTAATCTGCATGGAATTTTTAATATTTTCACTAAGTTTTGGTTCTCCCTTCTCAAGGAATCTCTTGGTTGTTTTTGTTTTGGGCTTTAAAACTCAGTCCAAGGCATCCATCGCTACCACAGCTCGGTCTAGCCAATACACATGCCCTGCGCAGATGCATGAGGTAAGTGCCTTGGATCACTTTAATATGATGCCTTTAAGTCAGGAAAATACCTAAAAGGGGAATAACTGAGTCCAATGGAATTTTGTGTTTTAGTCTTCTGAGGAATCTTCATTCTGGTTTTCATAGTGGCTGTAGTAGTTTAAATGCCCATTAGCAGTGTAGAAGTGTTCCTGTTCCCTGAAGCCCTGCCAGCATTTGTTTGATTTTTTTCTTTCCATTTTTTGGAGGGGGGTCCCAAAGATCACACTCAGGACCTTGTGCTTGCCAGGCAGGCACTTACGCCACTGAGCTATCTCCCTGGCCCTTGTCTGATTTCTTGATGATGACCCTCTCTGCACTCCCCAACTTAGGGTAACCTCCATTCATTCTACTCTCTACTTCTGTGAGAACAATATTTTTAGCTTCTATGTGTGAATGATGCTCTGCTTTGGCTATTGAGTGTCCCCAAAGGTCAGTGTCAGGGCTTCATCCCCAGGGTGGCAGTATTGAAAGGTGCTGTGGGGCTTTAAAAGGGGGAGCCTAGCAGGGATGTCTTAACTCATCTGGTGTGTGCCCTTGGAGGGAATCTGGCAAACCTGGTCTCTTACTTCCACCACCGCCATCACTATGCACCGTCATGGGACACAGGAAGTGGCCCTCCATGGGCCTGCACTCAGGCACTTGGCTTTGGCCCTCCAAAACTGGGAGCTCAATAAACTTTTATTTCATAAATTGCCTGGTTCTAGTATTTTGTGAGTGATGGAAACCTGGCTAATACAAGTGAGAATATGTGATGCTCTATTTGCATTTTTGTGCTTAGTTTGTTTAATGATCTCCTCTAGTGCCGCTCAAGTTGCTACAAAGGACAGGATTTCAGGAACTTCCAACTAGGCCCCAGGCGCTATTTTTTTTTTTAATTTTTTTAATTTTTT
>NW_004524605.1:304672-313355 GCF_000260255.1 Octodon degus | reverse complement strand
CAGGTGCTATTGCTGCTGCTGTTGGTCTTTGAAGCACAGGGAAGAGTGAGGCTTTTCTAGAATTTTCCCTCTCCTTTTTCACCCATCTCACATCAAGAAAGCTTCCTGCCTCTGTCTCCTTCCTCGTTCTACACACCCATGTTCAGCTTTTGTTGTCTCTAACCTGCCACCTCCTTGACACATCTTCTTATGGTTCACGCTGTTGACAGCTGCTCCCAGTAGGAATCCAATGTTCTCTGATAAGTGGTGCTTATCTACCCACCTTTTCACGTGGAGAGGGTGAATCCAATCTTCTACCCCATGGCAGAAGGCAGTTTCAGGGTCCAGTGTCACTCCTCACCCACAGATACTATGCATGGAGCTGGATGATGCACCCAAGAATGTGTCCTGGAGGGACAGCCACGGTCAAGGCCAGTGGGTGGAGCTGGATGAGGCCCATGAGTTCTGAGAGAGTGGGCCTGAGGTCCCAGAGAAAGCTGAGGAAGAGCCAGCAGTGAGACCCTACCCCCTTCAAGGAAGGAGGGAAGAAAGCTTACACCCCTTCTTGATTCTCTCAGTCTGAGGATCTTGGGTCATCATAGTATGGACTAAAATCGTGTTTTGAACAACTCTACTGCACAACATGATGACTAGGATAGAGAATAATACATTCCATATTTTTAATTTGCTAAAGAATATTTTAAATGTTTCCAGTAAAAAAAAAAATGGTGTGTATGTGTGGTGAAGGATTTGTTAATTATCCTGATTTAATCGTCCCACACTGTAAACATGTATCAGTGTTTACCTCACAAATATAATTGCTCTACAACTTACAGGTGTGCACATATTCTAGTTCCAACACTGAAAAGCCTCATCCTGTCTTCCTGAAGCAGCCACTATTTTAGAACAAACACAACCAAAAAGTGATGCGCGATCTGCAGACACCACCCCAGACTGAGGGAAGGGCTTTTCATGACAGGTGCCAGTGGCTCCACCTGGTGACCTTTATGGGACATTACATCTATTAATTTTCTCCGCAACTCTGAGGGAGAGAGACCCCAACCCTTACCTCACTGATGTGGTAAAGGAGCCTCAGGGTGGAGATGCTATTTCCAAAGCCACACACCCTGGAACGGAGGAACATTTAGAACTCCAGCCCAACAGTCTGTCAATGGCTGTGTTTAAAATCATTCAGGGAGCCTTTTATGCTGGAGTCCAAACTCTCAGCACCACCCAGTCATGGGGCTCCTGGCCCTCCGGAGGGTACACTCACAACAGCCAAAGGAAGGTGGCCCACTCCACGCACAGCAGGGACTCGCCCGGGACCTAGGTGAGCAATGGAGGCCCCTTCTTGGTGGACCCTGGTGTGGGGGTGAGGGGAAGCTGCTGTGGCTGTGAGAGCCTCTTGGGCTCAGGACGGCTTACCTTTACCAGCTCGACGTATCAGCATTTAGCAGTAGGGATGTGTTTGACTGAGGCATGAGCACAACACACACGTGTACACACACAGTTGGGTTTCCATATTTACAGGTTTCACATGCATGGATTCAATCTATTGGAGATTAAAAATATCAGGACAGCATTGCATAAACACTGAACATATTCAGAGTGTGTTTTTCTTGTCATTATCCCCTAAATCATATAGCATGACTGTTATTTACATATCATTTATGTTGTATTAGGTTTCAGGATTTCCATAGGAATCTAATGATGATTTAAAGTGTGGGGAGGATATGCATAGGTTGCATGCAAATGTTGTTATTCTCTAAAAGGAATAGAGTAGCCGTGGAATTTGATATCTGAGATGAGCCTGGAGCCAAAATCCTGTGCATACAGAGAGAGGAATACACACTGAAGAACATGCATCAGCCTGTAGACATGGGGAAAGGGGAGAGGGACAGCATGACTGGAAAGCGGGTGCTTGAGTGGCTGCTGATGTCGCCATGTGCACCGATTGAGGGGCAGTTTCCCAAGACCCCATAAGCATGAGAGTAAAGGCAGAAATGTCTGTGATTCCCTAAAACAAAGAGCAAAGGGTGTCTTCAGTGAGTTTTCCACCAAGGAATAGGGACAGGGGAGTCATACTGTGACAGGGATTTTTTAAGACCACCCAACCAAGAAGAAGCAGAATAGCTTCCTGGCTCCCTGGCAAGGCCAAACAGCAGTAGGCTGGGACAAGAATGTCTGTCACCTGCAATCCTGGTCTCCAGGGACAAAGTTAGCTCTGTAAGGGTAGCTGTCAGTCAACAAGCTCTACCCCTGATATTTCAGTTATTCCTTCCACAGAAATGGGAACAAGCCCAAATCGCCTGACATTTGGGGAAATCCAACTCCCTGGAAAGGGAAGGGAAGGGAAAGCAATGGAAAGGAAGGGAAGGGAAGGAGGAAGAGAAGGAGGAGGAGGAAGAGGAGGAGGAAGAGGAGAAAAAGACTCACCGTGACTCCTGTAAACAGAGGGCAACTCTGGAAATGGAATGGAAAACTCAGAATCCTCAGAGATTATAGAGGCTGTTGAGTTGGGGAAGTCAAAACGTGATTGTGATGAGGAATATAGTTAATAAATACTTGGTTAGAAATGAGATAAAAATATTTATGGGCAGGCCAGTTAGCTCAGCAGATTAAAGTGCCTGCTTAGGCAGACGCAGGGACCAGGGTTTGGTCCCCAGCATGCCTGCCTGACTCACCCCCCAGGGCAGGCTGAGATGGCAATTGAGACTGGTTGTGGTGGCACATGCCTGTAATCCCAGCTCTTGGGAGGCTGAAAACAGGAGGATCACTCCGAGTCCAATCTGTAGTGAGACCTGTAGACCCTGTACTAAATACATTTAAAAAAAAATACTTGTTCTTCCAAGTAAATGTCAGAACTTACTGATTGGAAGTCAGTTGTACTTTTAATACTAAGAAAGTCTGAGCCTCAACAGTAAGCGGATACAGATAGGAAAAGTCAGACTACGTCTATAAAATGTCAGTATCAGGCTATAGCTTCAAATCTGAAATGATGTTGATCCAATAATTATGTTCAAGCTGTGAAAGCCTGTGGTTACAACAAATGTGGACCATGGTGAATGAAGCTTCAAAGTATTCTGAAATTTGCAGTAGTGTGAAGTAAGCACCTAGAGTAATGGTGACCATAAGGGCTTGGATGATTTGTTTTCGATTACTTTCTATTAGGCTATGATAGGCTCAAGAAATTGAGACACCTGAGGCTAGGGGACAGATGTATTTAACAGAGGGACTTCTAATGTGTTTAGTGGATGAATTCCTGTAGGGGGTCAATATCTGCCTGTTCTGCAGTGGGTATTCGGCTAGAGTGATAAAGGATTAGAAGAACCCTGACAAAAAGAATATTCTGGAATAACGAAATTATTCCACAACGGATGCCTTTTTGTGCAGTTACTGTATGATGGCCTTGATAGGTCCCTCCTTGTTCTATGCCATGTCATCCTTCACATATAGTGAGGACATTAGTTATTATGCTTGGAGTAAGGAGAATTGTGGGATTACAGTGAAATCATATTACGAGGCCTGAGGTAAATAAGAGGGCTGATGGGCTTCTGTGAGGGGTCAAGGGCTTGGTTAACTATATGGTATGCATGTGTTTGATGGGTCATTAATTGCTATCCTCTAAGTAAAGGCTTACTGGGAGGATGAAAACTTAAGCTTGAATTAATGTGACAACAAATTCAAGAATTATGAGTAATAGTATGACAATAAATGTTGTTAGGGCAGCTGGTGGGCTAAATGGAGATTAGTACTGAAGTTGCTCCACCAATTAGGAGTGTAAGTAAGTGGCCTGCAGTAATATTAGTGGTGAGTCTAACTGCTATAGGTAGAGTAAATAAACTAATTGTTTTGATAGTTACAAGTACAGGAATAAGGAGAATTGGTGTACCTTGTGAGAGGAAATAGGTAAAGATATTTTTGTATTATGGTGGAAACCTAAAATTACTGTCCCAGCTCAAAGGGGGACAGTAATAGCTATTCCTACATTTATGGATAGTTGTGTTGTAGGAGTAAAGGAATGTAGTAATAGTCCTAATAGGTTAGTTGTTCCAATACATAAAATTAATATTGTGTATTATGTATACATGAAATTAATATTAGAGATCAAGTTCATCCTTTGGTACTATGAATTAGTATTATTTTAGGATTGACTTGATTAATCATTGTTAGAAGGTAGTAATTCAATTATTGATTAATTGTTTAGGGTTGGGATATAAAATAACAGGGAATAAAATAATGAGTGATGCAATAGGTAATCCTAATATGGTTGGCATAAAGAGGCAAGTAGATTTTTGTTTCTTTTTCAAGGTGTTTTTTGTTTTATGGTTTCTAGGTAGATTGTTTGGGGGTTAGGTGAAAATGAGTGTGTTTAAGTTTTAAACTGGAAAACTATAAATAATGCTGTGAGTATTGATAGAACAGTAATTGATCATGTTGATGTATCTAATTGTGACATTTCACCATTGGGAGATTTCTCCCAAGTCTTTAACTTGAAAGGTTAATGCTAAGGGCCGGGGAGATACTTCAGTAGACCCTGGCAAGTGCAAGGTCCTGAGTTCAATCCCCCGTACCGAAAAAAAAAAAAGTTAATGCTAGCTAGCTTCATACTGGCTTATAGCATAGAGGAACATCAGTTTTCAATGTCTTTAACGGTACTATTTCAAGGACATTAGGCATGAAACTGGTTAGAACCACAGATTTGTGAGCAATGACTGTAGAATAATCCTGGATGGAATGATGGTAGAATTGTTTGGTTTAGGCATCCTGAAATAGTGTCTGTTTTTAGACCTAGAGATGGGATGGCTCATGAAGGGAGGACCTCTTCAGATGAAATTAATAAGAGTATTGGTATTTCTATTGGAAGAAAAACTCAGTTATCAACTTCAAGTGATCGAAGTTCACCAGGTTTTAAATCTGTTGTAGGAACTATGTATGAATCAAAAATTAATTCTTCATAGTCTGTATATTCAGGACTTCAATATCATTGATGTGCTATGGCTTTGTCTGTTAGTAATGGATTATTAACTTCAGCTATTATGTATAAAATTCAAAGAGATGGTAGTGTAATTATAATTAAGATCATAGCTGGTAAAATTGTTCAAATGGTGTCAACTTCTTGAGTATCTATTGTGCTAATGTGACTTAATTTTGTAGTTAGTATGAGTGAAATAAGATATAGTACTAATGTACTAATTAAGAATACAATTATCAGTGTATGGTCATGAAAGTGAAGAAATTCTGTAATAGGGGAGGTGGCATCTTGAAAACCCAGTTGATAAGGATAGGTCATAGAGATACACAGAAATTTATCCAATAACTTAACTTTGACCAAGTTATGTAATAGTTTTGCTAATATCTATTTACTATAAAGAAAGTCATAAAGGTTATAGGAAGGGCTGGCCAGATAGCTCAGAGGATTAAAGCACCTGCTTAGGCAGACACAGACTGAGCTTTGCCTAAGCTTGCCTAAGCAGGTGCTTTAGACTGCTGAGCTATCTTACCAGCCCTTATTATGTAATTTTATTGTAAGTTGGTTCTTCAAATGTATGATATGGTGGAGGACATCCATGAAGTCACTCTAAATTGATTGAAGTTAATCCAGTTGTTGTTACTTCTTGTTTAGAAGCAAATGCCCCTCAATGCTTCTAATAGTATAAATATTACTATCACAGCTGTTAGAGAAATAGGTGAACCTATGAAAGTGACAGGATTTCAGAATGTATATGCGTCTGGTCAGTCTGAGTATTAGCATAGCATGCTAGATAAGCCTAAGAAGTGTTGTGGAAAGAAGTAATATTTACTTCTGTAAATATAATGAAGAAGTGAATTTTAGCTCAGGTAGACTCGAGAGTACAGCCTGAGAATAGAGGAAATCAGTGAACAAATCCACCTATAATTGCAAATACAGTTCCCATAGATGACATAATGGTTTTGTGTAGAGTGGTATCTATGAAGAACTGGCTAATACAATTCCTGTTAGTGTTCCTACAGTAAAAAAGGAAAATGAAGCTGAGGGCTCATAATACAGCAGGACATCATTTAATGTTCACTCCATGTAGTGAGGCTAATGAATGAAATACTTCTACTCTGCTTGGAATGGCAATAATTATTGTGACTGATGTGAAGTATGCTTGTGTGTCAACATCTGTTCCTACTGTAAATATATGCTGAGCTCATACACTAAACCCTAGGAAACCAATTGATATTATTGCTCAAACTATTCCTATATAACCGAAAGGTTCTTTTTTTCCAGAGTAACATGTTATAAGAGATGATTTTATCCTCAACTAAAGATGTCTACAACTTGCTTTTCTTCCTCTCAATGTTTTTTGGACTCATTCATCATATGTAAATCAAGCAGTTAATTTGTTGCACATTCCTTTGTATACACGTTCTATAACTATTGGATTGCTTTTTATTCTAGTTTTGTTTGCAATTACTAATGATACCCAACATTCCTGTGATCTTGGAAAGTTATAACTTCACCAGGTTTCTGTTTATAGACACTTACTCTGCTTACAGATACTTTTAGTAAAATGAGGACAGTGACATACTGATACCATATAGTAGATCCAACAGGTAGATTTCAGACTCTTGTGTGCAAGCAAAAAATTTCAAACACATATCCAGTGGGGAAGGAAAAGGCAACAGCATTTATTGAAGGAAGATGTACTCAGGATAGATTCCTGCTGACAAAAATGTGGCACCAACAGAAAGGTGGTTCTGGGACAAGAAAGTAAAAATCACAGCAGAGCATACAGAAAAATCAGGCTTTCAGATTTTAAAAGAGGTGTACCCCAGCCTGAGTGCTCTCGGTGGGTCTCTAGGTAAAATTGACAGGAATGACTAGATAGCATATTAAGTCATCTCAGGGGCTTTCAATAAGCATGCATGTCCAAGAATTCACTCAGATGAAATGATGTGTATGAGATACAGTTTATGCTTATGAACCTTTAACACAGGGAAAAGATTACTGAGAGTCAGGTCATGAAACCTAACATGCATGTGCTCTTTTGGCCTGGAGCCTCAGAGATCTTCTGGGTCTTTGCTATTTTATTTTCCATTTCTCTCAAAATAATTACAGGAAGACTGGCCTGGGGTGTTGCTTGAGCTCAAGTGGGTAGAGAGAAATGGTCTTCCAGTCCCCACTGTATATCTATACTATTAACATGTAATTTTGTGATGGAGATTAAATGAATTCATAGATGTAAAGCCTTAACATAGTGTGGTGGTTCCTTACCAAAGCGATGCTAGGCTCAAACACACAACTCTTGCCCTAAACAGAACATCCTGATCTTTGAACAGCTCCCACCCCTTGTTATGATTTGGATCTAAAATGTTTCCCAAGTCTCATGTTTGGAGGTGAGGCCTGGCTGGAAGGGGCAGGCCGTTGGGGTGTGCAGTGGAAGGCTGTACTCCCCGACTCTACCTTTCTCTCTGCATCATGATCACCATGAATAGCTTTCCTCAGCCTTGCCTCAGCACCCTAGAGCCAACCAACTAGACGGAGTCCACTGAAACTGAACCAAAACAAATTTCTGAATTACAGGTACCAGGCATTTTTGTTTCAGCAACGCGAAGGCGACTAATACTCCCTTCAGGCCTTCCAGTACACCGCCAGTTCCTTGCCTTAAGTGCTGCCACCCATTTCCCACATCTAGCCAAGACAGACTGCAGCAGGATGACACGCGTTTCTCCCTTGTTCACTGTTGTCAGTATCTGGGACCAGGATTCACTGTCATTTCTTCAGGGTTGATCTTCCAGGAAGGAGCCTGTAGTCCACCGCAGTTTACCAGCTAGATGGCTGGGCAGCTATTGCTTTTTCTCCACGCCATACCCTTCACCTCTGATGAGTTTAATAATCTGATGTTACTCCTGCCCCTAGATTTTGAGATTACTCAAGGAGGAGAAGGGTCCGATTTATCTCCGCCCACATGCCCAGCCAACTAAAATTTCCTGTTGAAAACATCATGGCTCCGACCAGCCCTTTCCCTGCATTTCGGCAAGCACCACTGCACTGGGCCTCCTGATCTTCAAACGCGTCTCTGATCAGTTCTTGTGGCTGGGACCCCACCACCAAAAGCTGTCCTTAATTTACAGCACTGACTGAGCATTAGTGGACTGAAAAGGGCCATTCATTTATTTTTTCTGCATACTGAGGCAGGAAGACTTATTCAACTGCTCATTCATACTTCGGCAGATCGATACTGGCCACAGTTAAAGGTCTGCCAATAGACGTGCGCTCCCAAGCCGTGGACATGCAGAGGGCGGGGAAAGAGGACACATCCGGGGCAGCAGTCGCCAGGAAAAGCGCGGAGGAAAGCTGCTAGAAGTGAGCAGCCAGGGACGAAACGTGCGCTGGAGGAGACACCGAGCTCCACGCGGGGAGCGAGCGGGAGCGCAGCGGCTGGAGCGCGAGCAGAGCTGCGAGAGCCCGCGCCGGCGGGGGCGGACGCGCGCGTCGGGCCGGCCCACTGCGCCTCGGCCGGGGGTCAAGGCTGAGGGCGTTCTCCCCCTCAGGACGCCGAATGGTCGCGCCCGACGGCGGCGACCAATGGGCGGCCGGGATGTTGGAGCGGCGGCGGCGGCCGGGGCGCTCGCTGGCTGGGGGACGGCCGCCGCCATGATGCTTGTTTGCTTTCAATGAAAACGAGGGGGGCGCGGAGGAGGCGTCGGCGTCGGTGGCTGCGGCGGCGGCGGC
>NW_004524605.1:287343-304271 GCF_000260255.1 Octodon degus | reverse complement strand
TCCCGGGCCGCGCCCCCGCGCCGAGCCTGCCGCGGGCGTTGATTGACGGCGGGGGGCGGGGCGGGCCCGCCGCAAGTTTGGAGAAGTGGCCGTGGGACTGTGGCGGGGACGCGCGCCCCCGAGCGCAGCGCCTCTGCCCTTCTCCTTCCCCAGACGTGTGTTGGGGTGTGTTTCAGGCAGGTATTTGGGGGCAGGGGACGGCATGGATTACAGATTAAAGAACACGTAACACCGGTGAGATTTGATTTATGGTATCACTGAGAACTCAGAGATGGTAGTATTTATTTGAGCCAGTTTTCTACAGCAGTTAGTGCCTTTTCATTTTTCAGCACGTTATTATCTTCTTCGGGAACTTAAAATTTTTTTCTTTTACTCTTTTTCTCCTTTACTTTCCTCAGAGGCTCTGCTGACCTGTGCTTGTAACTAACCTTTAACTGTCACAGCAGATGTCAGGTTCGTGCGTGGTCGTCTTGCCTGACCTCCTTGGGTTTGCTGTTACTGTTAGGCAGACGTTGCTGACATAATCTGTCTGAATTTGACTTTCTGTACGTTCCTGTTTTCCAAGTGGATTGTCTCAACACTGGTACTGAATATTTTTGCCTGCATGTGTCTGGGAATTTAACTTTTGGAGAGGAAGAGAGTGAATCAGTGAAAAATAAAACGGTGTGTAATAGCAAGTAGTTCTCACGACACGCTAATGTTTATTTACTACCACTCCGGAAACAAGTTTTGTAGACTGTAGGAGCTGCTGTGTTTTGAAGACTCTTGCTAATTGCTGTGAAGACAGCTGTCACACTCAAAAATGAGATGCCTTAGCATAAATTTTAAAGTTAATGTTTTTTTAGACCAGTGGTCTAATCCGGTCACCTTACTTTAAAACAAAATTGTTGAACAGTTGCTCATGTGAAAATGGACCTAGGAAGGAAAATCTTTGTTGCTGAAAGTACAACAGGTATGAGGAAAGGACCAGGTGTTGTGTGCAGATAAGAGCAGTGACAGTGAGGTGTAGGTGCTGAAGATTTTCTCTGTGGGGTGGGCAGGGTGTGTTTTAATGGATGGAAGTTATTTAAGATAGTCCTGTCTAGGCGTTTCTTTGGTCAACAATATATTTACTGAAATGACAAAAAATCAAATATTTGACTAAAGATGCAATATTTTCTTCTGAGACTGAAGGTTATAAAAGTCCTTTTATAATTTAACGAAGATATAGCTAAATTAGTAGCTTCTTTGTCTGCCTATTTAATTTGTAGGTGCTCTTGTGTTTCTTAAATTTTGTTGGCAGAGTAAAACTGTAATTGTTGGGAAATTCCTGTTTCTTACGAACAAAGATGAGTTTGGTTTGTACAACTCAGTCCTCATGACAAATGAAGGTGTTGTACAGAATTTGCCCACGTGCTTAAAATTTGTGTGTGCATTTTGATTAGTGCTTAGATATTTTCCTGTATCTATTTTAGCCGTATTTGTATTCAAAGCATAAGCTTTTTCCTTTTAGTGAAAGAAAAGGGTAATACTTTGTGTCAGGCATTATGGAGTAAATGATTAAGGCAGCTCAAGGCTTTGAGTCTTGGGAGGTGGGGAGTCAGAGGTTACGTTTGTAACCTTGCACAGGCAGTGTTCGCTGTTTGGGAAGTTCTGGTTTAAAGCATGTGTTTTACTGGAGATAACACTTGAATTTGTGCGTACAATGCTGTATGCACTTTGTCTTTTTTTTTTTTTTTTTTTTGAGACACGGTCTCGCTATGCAGTTCAGCTGGCCTTGTGCTCATCACTTTTGTAGCCCCGAGGCTGGTCTCAAACTTGCAGCAGCCCTGTCTACACCTCCTGAGTGCTGGCGTTACAGGTGTGCACTACCACGTCTGGGGTTCTGGAGCTGGCACAGTGCAGCCGGGATTCTGGAGCTGGCATAACATGTGGGGCTGGGGATCCAACTCAGGACCTTGCTCTTGCCAGGTAGGTGCTTATGCCTTTGAGCTATCTCCCCAGCCCCTGCATTTGTGTCTTGATTGGCACTTTATGTCTCCTAGCTTCTACGAAACTTACACCGGTTGACTTTTTTCTTGAACTTTACCTGCTATTCACTTCAAGAAGGCAGCCATCTTGCAACAAAATGTGCTTAATAAATCACTAGATGAAATTAAGAATTGCTGAATAAAATACAGTACTGTCTACATAGCCTAAATGCATTAGAATATAGTGGAATGCAGTTTGTTTTTTAAATTTTGAACAAGAGAAAAGGGTTGAGTCAAAGATGTGTGCTTATTTAGGCTACCTTAACTACCCACCTGTGGGCTTTGCCACTCTCATGTGTTTACATTTTCTTGATAAGTTACATGTCACCATATGTGGCCACTGTGTTGGACATTGAGAATTCAAAGAGGAATATAATTTTTCTGCTTTCTTGTCATTTGTAGGCTTAAGAGGTGTACTAGTTGTAGAACAACAGAAAAAAGAATGGCCAAAAGTAACACTAAATAAGAGCTTGCCAAACTGGGGTGAGGGCATTTCAGAAGGAACCACAACAACTAGGATTGAACTGAAGTGTCAGTGTTAGGGAAAGGCCAGTGGTGAGGTGCTGCTGGAGAGCTGGAGTAGCTTGAGAAGGACTTAGAAAGTGTGAGGTTTATACCTTTCTCCTAATGGTGAAGAAGGGGCCAAAAATCAAGGGAGCAAAGTGATTAGTGAGCACTTTGGCATCAATATAGAGAATGCATTGAGGTTACATGTTAAAAAAATCAAGTCACATTTTACATAATAAGGGCTCTATTTTACCTTGGATATGCTATCTCTTGAGTCTGGTCCCTTGTGTACAGGGCTTGAGGGTTCCACCCAATTGCTTTATGATATAAAGCCATTAAAAATTAATGTGTCAAGGCAGGGGGAGATAGCTCTGCAGTCTTAAGTGCTTGCCTGGTAAGCATAAGGACCTGGGTTTGATCCCCAGTACCCTATGCTGTGCCGGCCAGTGAGACCCCATACCAAGTAAAAAGATTTAAAGAAAGATTAATTGAAGCCTCTACAAAAAAATTAAAATGTCAGTATATTTTAGAAGTAAAAGCAGTCAAAACAGTGAAAGCTTTGAAAGTGGTACACATGAAAGTTCAGGTCTGAGAACTTGTCTTCTCACTAAAGCTTAGGCAAACTAGAGAATTAAACTGGAAAAACATAATGTTCACCAGAAGTTACAGTCACAGAGCTAGGGTTATTTATTTATTTATTTATTGACGGAACTGGGGATTGAACTCAGGCCCTTGGCGCTTATTCTACTGAGCCATCTCCCCAGCCCCAGAGCTAGGGTTATAATTATCCTGAAGACTTGTTAGGATATGGCCTATAAATGTGAAACTTTCTTTCTTTTTTTATTTTTTTTAATGTAGTTAGTACAGGGTCTACAGAGTCTCACTACACAGGTTGGATTTGTAGTGATCCTCCTGTTCTCAGCCTCTCAAGCACTGGGATTATAGGCGTGCGCCATCATGTACCCTCTCAGTGTGCCCTGGGGGCAGGGCTGGCACACCATGCTGGGGATCAAACCCCAGTCCCCATTGTCTGTCTAAGCAGGCCCTTCAGTCCACTGAGCTATCTGGCTGGCCCTAAGGGTCAAACTTTGGGTGAAGAGAGTTTTCTCTTCCATACATTATTAGACTTGGAATATTAAACTGTATGAAGCTCATAAAGCTGTTACAATCAGTCTTGCTGTAAAGCGCCTCATAGTTTCCTAAAAGCCTCTGGGCAGTGCACAGTTGTTTGATAGAAACTACAAGTCAGCAAAAAATAGAATTGGGGTGCAACAGTCAAAATTTGTCAGTGACTTTTAAACCAAGAAACAATAAAGATGGTAGCACATTTTTATGTATGTGAAGTAAGATCTTTTTATATAAATTGAAAAGACCTATTTTGTTTTTGCAGAGAGCTGTCAAAAGGGTTGTTGTTGCTGTGAGATCCCGAAAGGAGAGGTCACCAGAAAATCAGATGGAAAGTTATAATACTAGAAATGAATGATTGTGGCTCATAACACAGAATAAACTGATTTAATCAGTAGATGTTTTAAGGTGTGTCTGTTCTGTGTATTTCTCTACTGCTCAGTTCATCTGGGTGTTAGTTTTCTACTTTCACCTAGTTCTTTTTGTAGACAAAATAGCACATAAACCAATCAGGAATTTGCATTATACTTATATTGTTTCCTAATACATCAATCATGTTGAAACAAGTTCACATTCTCAACGAGTTACATAGAAGAACTGATTTTGCTTGAATACAGTATTTTAAAATGGTACTATAACTTGGACCCCAAAATACTTATTAAATAACCTATTCCCCAGGCACTGTGTGTAGAAGTAGTGGCAATCTTGAGAGACTTGTGGTATTTTTTCCTAGGTGAGGTTTGTAGTGGTGTAGAGAGAAAGAAAAAAAAAAAAAAAAGCTCTCATGAGGTTATGTGTTAATTAGGAGTGTATAAAACAATTTGGGCATACTTAGAAAGGAGAAATGAATTCTGCTCAAAAACTTTGAGCTGAGTTTTGAAGGATAAATAGGGCTTTGTCAAGCTGAGTAGGCTATTTCAAGGGAAAGACCTACCGTATGCAAAGTCAAATTATATACTATTAGGCTGTGAAGCATAGCAAGGATGAGAGGAACAGAACAGTTGTCAGAGGCCGCTTGGGCTTTTCTTTGCAAGTGTTGGGACCTCAGCCTGCCTCTGAGCATCCATTAAGAGTGTAGGTAGATGGAGGTGGGGACCTGGTGTAAGAGTTCATTTAGCAGAGCCCATACGATAATGTTCAAAGACACTAGAATTAGGGACCAACAAGCAGTGAGCTACACAAATAGTGACCAGTTATGTTTGATTCAGCAGTTCTGTGAAAGTTAGCATAAATGATGCTATATTAACTGTCAATATGACTTAACTTGGGAAATAGAGGAATAAGCAGATTTGGGCAAGGAAATTGGCAGCATTTGAGACTTGGACATTCAGGTCAACAGGTATAGTAGGTATTTGCACAGGAGAGTGGTGAGCAGTCAGTGTTGTTATATAGTTGGTATTAGAAGTTAGATGATTACTAAGGAAGTAGGTTTAAACAAAAGCTTTTCATTTTTTGGAAAAAATAAGGTCTCTAGGCTGGCAAGATAGCTCAGCCGACTAAGCCCCTGCTTAGGCAAGTGCAAGGACGCGGGTTCGATCCCCAGCACCACATGCCATGCCGGCCACACCCACGGGTACACTGAGCTGGCCACTGAGTGGTGGCACAGGCTCTGCTAAATGAACTTTACACCAGGTCCCCACCTCCATCTACCTACACTCCTAATGGATTCTCAGAGGCAGGCTGAGGTCCCAACACTTGGAAAGAAAAGCCCAAGCTGCCTCTGACAACTGTTCTGTCCCTCTCATCCTTGCAGCCTATGTTTCACAACCTA
This sequence comes from Octodon degus, assembly GCF_000260255.1. Taxonomy (NCBI): domain Eukaryota; kingdom Metazoa; phylum Chordata; class Mammalia; order Rodentia; family Octodontidae; genus Octodon; species Octodon degus. The sequence continues at coordinate 298,859 of NW_004524605.1, read as the reverse complement.
ATGAATTTATAATCCCAGCAGATCCCAGCGTTGGGGTGGCTAAAACAGGAGGATCACAAGTCTGAGCTGCGTAGTGAGACACTGTACCAAATACATAATTTTTTTTAAAAAATAAGATCTCCGTTTGAAAGTTAGTTGAGAATTATGGATACTGTTGAAGAAAATAAAAGTATGCATGTACAGAACTGAGTAATACAAGATGGGAATAGGAGTGGTTGTTAGAAAAGTAAAAGGAGAACAGGAAGTAGAATATATTACAGATGCTAAGAGAGGTAAAAGTTTTCAGGGGTGATACGTGACCCCAGGTTTAGGGTAGGATAAGTGAGGCCTGAATGTGAGTTGATAGAATTTGGCGGCTGGGTGAATATAAGCAAAACAAATTTTTTGTGGTGCAGTGAGATTGTAGACTTGGCAGGGGAGGTTAAAAAGAAGGCTATAAAATCATATTTGGAAAACATGTAGAAGAGAAGGAAAGAGGGTGGTTTGAAGAAGTGACTAGAATGGAAAGAAAGTAGGGCATCTGTTGTTGACTTTTTTCCTTAAGTCTAAAATTTAGGATTTTTTATTTGAACCGGGGATTGAACTCAGGCCCTTGCGCTTGCCAGGGAAGTGCTTATTCCACTGAGCCATCTCCCTGGCCCCTTTTTTGGGGGGGAAGGGGTTAGGAAATTTTAAAGATAAATCACATATATATTTTGAAGCATTTCCCTGATTTTTATCTTTTATTGAGTTACATGAAATTGTTTTGCTTGTGGAATTGATTTTAAAAATAGAGAATATTCTTCATTTGAGGTGGAATTTATTTGTAAAATCATAATAGAACTGTCGATCTTCAGTTACTAAAAGATTGAGGTTTATTTTTAATATTCCTTGTACTAGCTTTGTTCTTACACTGTGATCAGTAGCTCAAAGTTGAGTATTTGTTGATCTTTATGTGTACAATAGTAGCAAAGGAATCATTAAATACAGTGATTTTTTTCCAAAATTGTTTGTTACAGATGTAAGGAAACAGCAAATTGGGACTGGTTCTTGGTACCCGAAAAGTATTAAGGCTAGTACAATGATACATTGACTGTTTATGTGTAGGTTTTTATTAGGTAGATTTTAAGTATGGCATGATTTATATATTATGAGTTCCTCCCAATGAAAGAGCAAACAAATGAAGGAGTGAGTTACAAAAGTTAAATTAAAATGTTGACTTGCTTTCAACTTCCTGAGAAACAAATTTTTTTCTTCCATAAGCTTCTGTATAACTGTAAGTAAACACTACTCCATCATAAAGCAATGTCTGATGGTTTCTTTCATTTATTATAATATTTTGGAAGTTAAAACTGTGGGGCATTTACAGAATTATCACTTGGTTGCTAGTTCCAGAGAAACTATAGAAACTCAGTGATACAGGAGTTGGTAGTCACAGAAAGAAAAATAAATTATTGAATACTAATGATGTGATAGATGCTGTGTTTTACATACAGGATTTGTGATTTAGTCTTCACACCAAAGTTGTGAGGGTAGATATCACCATTTTATAAATGGGAAAACTTAAGCCTTACTGATACTATATCGTAGTAGATGAATTAAGCATATTTTAAAAATTAAGGTGAGGTCAGTGAATACAATAGTAGACATTTTTAAAAGGTTTAGCAGGGCTCAGCGGGGAATAAACTGAAACAGATAGGAAAGGAAGCTGTAATGACCTTTTTGAAATTAGATAATCTGAATTAGCATTGGATGGATGAATAGGGGCTTTTCAATGTTTGGGACATTTCAGTAAGAAGCAGTAGCATATGCTAGGTCATGGAGGTTTGTGAGTGGGGCATGGGCACTGGGGGGCCCATGGTGATGCTAGCAGGCACAGAGCGGACAGGACAGAAGCACACATTTGTTTGAGGAGCCTGTGTTTCCTCTGTTTAACTAGGTTAACATACAGTTAGCACTATGGATGTATGGACTCTTCCAGCTGTAGACTGAAAATATTTGAAAATAAATTGCATTTGTACTGATCATGTACATGCTATTTTCTTGTCCTTATTCCTTAAGCAATATAACAGCTCTTTACATTGTGCTAGGTACTATGAGTCATCTAGCTATTATTTGGAATATATGGGAGGATGTTCATAGGTTATATGCAAATCCAGTGTTCTTTTATAGGAGGAATTTGAATGTCCTCAAGTTTAGTATACACTTGGGGGAACCAGTTGTCCTGGAACCTGTCCTTTGCAGATATTGGGCGAAGATTGTATTTGAGCTGCTTTTAGTCCTGTTCAGTGCCAGATTCCAAGGGGACTAAGAGGAACAAGATAGAGTTTTAGGAATATGAAATGTTTTTAGTAAAATCATTAAGGACAGTATAAAGGTAGAGGAGAGTAGAAGAAAGAACTTGGATTTGAGACTGTTGGAATAGCTCAGATAAGAGCTGAAGGAATTAAGGCAGGATGTGAGAGATTGAGAGGTAAAATGGCTGAAATTGGTGACTAAAATACTCATTTTAGCTTGAAAAGTGGGTTAGAGTGTTAAGAGGACTGGTGAGTTTGAGACCTATATGCTAATTTAATCTTTTAGTAAGGTTTGTTTTGATTTAGTAAGATTCGTTTTGATACTTTGTTTCTTTTGCTAGCATCTTTTCTCTATTCTTTGCAATTTGCGTACAACCAGTATCTTCACATACAGTCATCACCTGTTGTGTAGTTTTCAGCTGTTTATAATACTGTAGCTCCAAAAGAGGGTTAAAGTTTAACCTTTGTTTTTTTAGGCAAGAACAGTCATCTTTTGCAGAAGTGATCATGTTATTTTGTGGTTTATTGTTTTTGTTTTCCATTAGAACATTAGCGATGGACATTTTGACACGAAGGGTAGCTCCTGTATCAGGGTTATCATTTGTGTAAACTTTTAATTGTCCACCATGTGGTAGAATCCTAGGTGGGAAGAGAAGAAAATAAATGTGATGAGTTTAAGGGGAGGGATGCAATGAGAGTACAATTACTCTGAATTGAAATTATAAAAAGATAGGGGCTAGTGGGATAGCTCAGCAGACTAAGCACCTGCTTAGGCAAGTGCGGGGACTGGGGTTTGATCCCTGGCATTCACATCTGTGCCGGCCTCATCCTTGGGCATGCTGAGCAGGCCACTGAGACTGGGCATGGTGGTTCATGCCTGTAATCCCCGCAAATCTCAGCATTGGGTGGCTGAAACAGGAGAATCACTATGAGTCCGAGCTACGTACTGAGATCCTGTACAAATAGATATAAATAAATAAAGGACTGGGATTAGTCCAAAGGGGCCAACATTAGGCTCATATTGTGTTTCTAATTTGGAGGATTCAATTAGTATACTTGTTAAAACAGGTTACGAGTAGTTTTTCAGAATATGGTAGGTGTGTCGGTCAGTACTTACTAGAGAAACATGTAATGTACAATATCCAAATATATAAGAATCCACAAAATTCTTGCCAGTCTTGTAATGGCCTCCCACAGAGCCAGATATGGAAGAGTGCAAAAGGTCTGTGTGCATGCTGGAGACCTGCAGGATCCATAGTGTCCTGTGCAAGTCTGTGTCAGGAGGCCAAAGGGTCTGCAGTGGAAAGCTCCAGAGTCAATGCTGAAAGCCAGGAGATGGTGTCCAAGGTGAACACAAGGACTGTGCTTCTCCCCAGGAGCAGAAACAGCCTTTCTTCTTTTCCCTTTTATACCGTTCATATGGGAAGCCACTGGTTGCTGTCTCTCATGCTTGACAAATCCCAGCAAATCTCCAGTAAAGTCCCTCAGCTGCACCCGAAACTATGCAGATCCAGTTTAGTTAGGCATATCTTACTCAACTTGATACAGTTAACTATCACAGTAGACCTGCCTCCCCAGGCAAAATTTTAATATAAAATTTCAGAGTTTTCCATTTAAAAATTATCAAATTATGTTTATGTGACATTTCAGATGTCTTACATGTCTTGGTAGAAGCAAGATGCAATAAATTAGTGTTCATTGTTACCTAAAAAATTTCAGTGTATCTGTGAATGATATTTAAAAAGTGAGTGTTTGAGGGAGGTGGATATAACTTTAAGATAGTGCTTTGGTGACTTTTTTTGTAAAAATGGGAAATAAGGTTATTTTTTGATATGTGTAATTTGATTTCTTTTGTTTCCTTTCTTTTTATTGAGTATAACAAAATGATGTTTAAGATGTACAACATGATTTGGGAAACATATGATGTGAAGTAATTACTATAAGCAAGTTAATTAACATTCACTTCACATATAGCACTTCTCATCACTTAGAAAAGTTTTATTTAAAAAAAAGTTTTCTAATAGCATAAGTAAAAAATACTGCATTCTTACACAGAAAATTATGTTCAGCAAGTTACTTGCAGAAACAGAGTTAAATGAACATTCTAGACTTTTCTTGATGTCTATATTAATGTACTTTCCTTTCCATTTTCTCTACTTTCCTACTTTCTATTCCACCAAAAGCATGGCCTGGTGCTCTTCAGGAAAAAGGAAAATAGTATGATGGTATAATGTATTTGCAACAGATGGTGTTACCCTCATATGGGGACTCTAGAGGATGTCATGCATCGCAGAAAACCCACTACACTGCTGGCTCTTGGAGAAGAAGTTGAAAATGCATGTGCAGCAATCTCGATGACCAAGGTTACCCAAGCATCCTCTTACCACGCTGATGAATGGCTAGAAGCCGATGGCCAGCACTTTGGGCACCTCTTGTTATTGTAGAGCCAAAAGTAACTTATATTAATCTAATGATGTCTCAGTAAATTTAGTGTTAAAGTATTTGTGCAAGTTTTTCTTTTCCTGAAGTGTGTCTGCATTTTTGTGGTAGACTGTATTTTAAAATGTATAGATTTTTTTAAATTTTATTTATTTAAATTTGTGTGTGTGTGTGGCCAGCTTAGCCCACCAGGGGGTGGGGCTGGCTGGCATGTGGTGCTGGGGGATTGAACTGCGGTTGCTGTGCTTTGCTAAGCTTGTTCTAATTAGGTGCTTTAGACCACTGAGCCATCTCACCAGCCCAAATGTATAGATTTTTATTGAGCTCTTATCACAGTAAGGTTTCAAAATAATGGGCTGAGTTAAATTTAGCATAGAATTATTGGGAAGTGATTGGAAATATGAGGTACATTGTATTTTGATGTACATCTCCAAGTGAATTTCAGAATAATTTTTGAACATTCAGCAAAACTATTGTTTTACCTAGACTTTTTTTTGTATTTTAGGGAAGGGTCTACAGGGCATTCAGGGTCTCACTACTAGATTGGACTCATAGTGATCTGCCTGATGTCTAAACTTTCTTAAATGGACAGCATTCAAGATTGTATTTTAGGAAGAAAGAGGGTAATTAAGATCCACAGTGGAGGCTGCATTGGGTGAGGGAGAAGTACTAAGAAGCTTAACCTTGACGTATGGGTGAAATTTCATTTTGCAAATAGTGTAATTAATGGTTTGGTGGTAGGAAAATGAGCATATCTGAAGGATGGCTGTTTCTCTGCTAGTGGCATCGGTAGAGAGATAAGCCATGCATGGTACACACATCTGTGAACCCAGCACTCTGGCAGTTGAGGCAGGAGCTTCACAAGTTTGAGCCCAGCTTGAGCAGTTTAGTAATTTATTTTAGCAAACCCTGTTTCAGAATACTATAAAATGTATAGAAAGGGGATGTAACTTAGTGTGAAGCTCTTGGGTTCAGTCCCCAAAACTGGGTGAAGGGAGGGAGAGAAGGTAGGTTACAGAGAAAGAAGTATTGGTGGGGAGAAAAGTTGGCAAAGATAGGTAAAATTCTGAATTGTGGAGCCTGAATTTGTTTTCTAAGCAGTAGAGACCTTAAAAGGAAGTAGAGGAGATGGTAAAATCATTTCAAAGCTGTGCAGAACCAGAAACCCGCAGGAGAGTTTCTAAGCACAGAGGTAGGGAGATCATCTACATTTTGTTTGCTCCTGAGTATCCCTAAAGGAAAAGGAATCCTTTCCTTGCTCTCAAGACAGGAGTAGTTTCACAGTTTGGAGCCAAGCACTCGCTGGAGTGCCACGGCTACCCCGTGACTCCCCCAAAGAGGGTAAAGGGAGGAACAGTCTTACTTGATGATTACATTTCAAAAGGGTGGATATTTGATCCTTAGAAACTTTTTCAGTTATTGTAGTCAGAAGTCTACAAAGGATGGCTCTTTTTACTGAAGTTTGCAGTTAATTAAAACACATCTTCAGGAAGAATGGTATGTAGATTAGTTGTACTTGTAAAAGAGTGGTGGCTGTAAAAATAAGGGTTATAGTATGGTTACATTATTACAAGATGTTTGCCCTCCAAGGCTTAAACTTTATTCTTAACTCATTATGCCGAATACATGACGCAGAAATGATTGTTGAATTGCTTTTGAGTTTTTCTTCTATGAAAACCTGGTGGATCGATTCATTAATGTAATATACTAGGCAGTACTCAAGACACTGGGAAATACTGTACAAGCTGCCCGGAAAGTGGGTTCTCTAGTAAACGTTATTATGCCCCGAAGAGAGTATTGAACGTGTATATTTGTTGCGGAGGACTCACAGAGGCTAGGATATGTGATTTTGAGTCCTTGTGGTGGTTGAGTAGGACTTCAGGATCCAAGTTGTCCTTGATAAAGAAAGCAGCATTTGGCTTGAAGACAGAGCAGCTGTGTGTTGTGACCTTAGCATTACGTCTGTGCCCGTGATGCACCTAATGGTTTTAATCTAGTTTTATGTTCCTTGCCTGAGTAATGTTCGGTAGGAATTAAAAAATGATTGATTTGTACATTGTCATGTTCCTTTTTTTTTTTAATCAAACCCTGTTTCAGAATATTGTAAATGTATAAAAAGGGGGTGTAACTGAGTGTGAAGCTCTTGGGTTCAGTCCCCAAAACTGAACATAGTCCTCTTCTGGAGGGTTGGCCACTTAAATCTTGGGAGTTTAATTGCTGCCTTAAATATTGGCACGTTGTACACAAATTCCCCCTTGCTCCTTTACCTTGTCTTTTTTACTACTATTCTGCTGCTAATTCATCATTTCCATTATTGCCAGTTCTTGCAGCACAGATAAGATCATGTTATTTATTACTAAATTCCATGTTATTTATTTGTGAAATAACATTTATTATATAATAAAATAATATTCCATGTTATTTAATCCATGTTATTTTAGCTTTTTAAAATGTGATCATAGGTTTTCATTATGTTTCAGTCCATTATAATTTGTTTTGCTCAAATTATCACAGCTTTGGCCAGTGAGGAAGATCCTCTCTAGCTGATTCCTGTGTTATGCTGACACGATTACTTCATTAGATGTAGCTTTTTGGCACTGAAAGATGTTCCATTGTTGCTCTTAGTCTCATGCTTATTCACTCTTGCTCTCTGTTTCCGTCTTACTGCAGTAAGGGGTTTGAACCCAGAGGCTGCGGGCTGAGTCACACACATGACGCTGACACCAGCAAGGCTTCACACTGATTTATGCCCCCAGGCATTATGTTATATTGTGTTGTTAGGTTGTTTTGTGTTTTTTTTTGAGACAGGATCTCACTAAGGTATTAGCTTCAGGCTAGTCTCAAACTAGAGACCCTTCTACTTCAAACTCCTATAGTACTGAGATACAGGCTCATTTTATACATTTCCTGCCCCACACTAGCAATTACCTATTTTACAAAGAACTTTGTTGTCTTGGTATAGTAGGTCTCTCCAGCCCTTTTCATGGTTTCTCTTTTTGAGGGTACAGTTATCCATGATCAATCATGGTTCAAAATAATAAAGGAGGAGCCAAGGATACAGCTCAGTGGGGGTGCAGTGCCTGCCTGACAATTCCTGGTGTGGCCCCCCCCAAATAAAGGAAACTTCCAGAAATTAACCCTTCATATGTTGTAAGTTGCAAACCATCCTGGGTAATGTGTGATGAAATCTTGTGCCATTCCATGCTCAGGAAGTAAATCCGGTATATGCTTTGTGTATATCTCCCACCTATTAATCAGTGAGATATCCAAATATGCTGTCATAGTCTCACAGAGCTAGTGTTCAAGTAAAACACTTGTTTAATGTTTTGAGAATGTGGGAGTAGTGAAGCTGATTTGCTTGGTGTCAGGGGTTATAAAGTACTCATTTAAGTAAAAGGTGAAAGTTATTTACTTAATTAGGGAAGAAAACAATTGGTTGGTAAGGTCTGTAAAAGTAAGTCTTTTTGGGATTGTGAAGAAGGAAAAAAAAATTTATACTGTCATTCAAACTGCAAAAGTTATAGCCACAGCATATGTGATAAGTGCTCAGTCAAGATGGAAAAGGACTTAAAGTGTAAGGGTTAGTGGTAGCCACAATTTCAGATGTACACTGGGGTTTTGGAATATATTACCTTACAGATAAAGGGGGGAGGGACTTCTGTATTAAAGTACTATTTCTCTAGAGGTAACATTGCTTTCTGGAACTCTTCAGTGAATAGTTAAAAATCATGAGTTTATATTGATACTCCCAAATCACTTTAGTATTAACGTTTTTGTTTAATTTCCTTGACTATTAAAAGTTCTCTTAACCAATGTTCTTGGTTCCTGACATTGACATAAGCACTTGTTTAATCTTAGAAAAAATTGAAATAGTTCAGTGTAATACAGGTAGCCTACTTTATCATCTTTTTCACAGCTGCTTAGGTGTGTGCTAACTTATTTATATATTCTTACTAGGTGTCATGTAGGTTGTTCGCATTTTTTATCTGTCACAAATAATGCTGCTGTAATAAGTACTTATTTATACAAGGTACATGGGTTGTGTAGTGGTTGATCCACTGTATCAACTTGAGAAGTTTAGGAGCTTAACTAAATTGGCCCAGCAATTCCACACTCTAGGGTGTAGAAGAGCCACTCTAGGGTGTCTCATCACTTAAACGATGTAAAAGGGAAATGAAAGGCAGGGGGTTCCATTTCTTCAGAGGAGTTCCAGTCTTTGCCTTCAGCTTGGACATGGTCTCCTGACTTCTACCACACATTCTTCGGCTTCCACCTTGGATCCTTCAGTCTTCTGGTGTAGATTCATTAGCCTTCCATTGGCAGACCCATCAGCTTCCTGATATAGACTTGTACGGAACACTGCAGTAAGGTCCAGACCTTGGACTGAATGAATCCTTCAGTCTCCAGTGTGCAGACACTCTGCATGCTTCCTTACCCAACTCTGGCTGACCCTTGTAAGCCAGTTTTGAAATTTCTTATACATTTGTACATTTTGTGTTATTGTGTCTGTCCCTCTAGTAAAACCCTGACTGATACAGGTTGTATGTTTGCTTGGTAATTGTTTGAAAAAACTTCCTTTCATCCATCCACATGCAAGACCAAGTGTTTGAATAAGGGTTTTTTTTTTGTTTGTTTGTTTGTTTGTTTTTCTTCCTCGAATGCCTTCAGGGCACTTTTGGCCAGCGGGAGAGTTGTGAGGTTCGAACTCCAGGAACCTGAGGCTGACAGCTCTGTGGAAGCAGCCACTTAAAGGACTGAGCTAGGGCCAGGCCCCCCCAAGTGTTTGAGTATAGAATACTTTTGAGGTAAGATTCATATAAAATTAAATATAGTTGGTATAAAATTAGTTACAGTGTCAACCTAAAATTAACAGAGTTCTCTCCAAACTAAAGGCAGTTTCAGTCCGGGACATGCATGCCGTGATGGACTGTAGGCATGGCTAAGGTTTTGGGCAAGATTTTAATGAAAAGAAGTCCGCTCAGCTGTGTTAATGACCATTGGTTATGGGGCTTGTTGCAGTAGTTGGTGGTAGCTTACTGGTGACGATGGCTGTGTAGTGTGTAAGCAGCTTACCTGGATTATGGTACTTTTCTCCTTAAACTGTATGTTCCAGGACTCTCAGTGGATGCTTGAAACTTGAGTTTTATATATACTGACTTCACCTATATAGTACATATATAACTGTGATGAAGTATAATTTATAAATTATAAGTTAGGCATAGTACAAGATTAACAACAAACTACACCATTACCTGGAATTTATTTTTCCTTTTTATGGAGAACTTTTACCTTTTCGTTTAAGGGATGCACTTTGTAACATTTCTTGGCATATCCAAATTCTCAGCATTACTATTCTTGCTGTTTGGGGAATTCTTAAGTACAAGGATTACTTGGCCAGAAGCATTGTCACACATACCACAACAGTCAGTCTGATGTTCGATGGTTACTGAGTGACTAGTAGGCAGTAGTATGTACAGCATGGACATAGTGGATGCAGACGTGACTCATGAGGGCTGAGCAAGGGTTGGCCACACTACTCAGAGCAGTGCACAATTTTAAATCTTACCAGTTGTTTTATTTCATTTAGTGTTTTTTATTTCATTTTGCATAATTATTTTGTTTATTCCGGTTAATTTCAAGCCATGGTTGGTGAGTAACTGAAACTGGGTAAGTTAGTACTGCTATACTGTGGTTTTGAGGAATTTCTTAGGTAGTTCCTGTCAGAGACATATCTAAGTATGTGAGGACTCCTCTCTCATGGCCTTCTAGCTCCATTTTGTTAGGGTTTGATTTTTTTCCCCCATAATTTTATTGAGAAATAGCAGTGAGACAGTTGCAAATCAAATTGGTAGGACAGTTTCAATAATTAACACATTGCATACTTTCTTCCTAATGGTTATTTGCTGTACAAGATGCAGACATGATAACCTATTTACAAACACTATTGGAACAAATCCCTCTATACATTAAGAGAATATAACTATATATCCTAACCATTTTGAATACACAGATACAAAATGGACATCTGCCTGTATCCCTTTTTTTGTTTAATTCCATCATTTGAATATTATAGGTGTGTTAGGGTTTGATCTTAATGACTCCATTTTGATAACTTACACAGAATGAACTTTAACTCAGAATTTGAGTTTTGACTTGCATATATACCCATATAAATTATACCCCAGTTAAGATATCCAATATCAAAGTATAACCAGGGTTGTCATTTTTATCACTATAAATTCATAGAAATGGAGTCCCTTTGAGGCCTCTGATTCAGTTAATGTTTCAGATTTATCCATATTTTTATGTGTACCAACAATTCATTGTTTTTTGATCAGTAGTTAGGTTATACTAAAATTTAATTGTCGGTTTATTCACATATGAGTCTAGTGTACATCATTTATGAGTATATCTTCAAATGGCATCCACTTATATATAAAGGCTTCGAGTTTATCATTTGTATAGCTGATTAATAACACCATTGTATAAAAATGCCACATCTTTTTCTCCATTCCTCAGGTGACGGGCATCTTGGTTGTTTCCAAGATTTGGCTATCACAAATTGTGCTGTATAAACGTAGGTGCACATATATCACTATGATAAGGTGATGTTTTCAGTTCCTCTGGGAAAATTTCCAGTAGGGGGATAGCTGGTTTGAATGGGATTTCTAGTCCTAGTTTTTTAAGGAGTCTCCACACTGATTTCCATAATGGTTATACCTGTCACTTTACCATTAATGAACATTTTAGTTGTTTCCATTTTGGAAAACTTTACTTGATGTTGTGAACATTTTTTTTTTT
>NW_004524605.1:269559-283151 GCF_000260255.1 Octodon degus | reverse complement strand
GTTTGTACCTATGTTGTTTGCTTATTATTTCTTGCCTATATCTTGTAATATGAGAAACTATTTTGACAATAATAATACACAATGTACTAACCATTGTTACTCTCCTAAAATCTTGTTTTGAGATTTTTGTACCACTTTTTATTTTTTTTCTTTCTTTAAAATAAAAATAACTGATGTCAAAAAGTAAAAAATAAAAATAAATTAGGAAAAAAAAATAAAGTGCCTGCAAGCAAGTGCAAGAGCTGGGGATTCATTCCCCAGGCCTGCCATGCCAGCCCCACCCTTGGGGAGTGCTGAGATTGGGCAGGGTGGCACACACTTGTAATCCCTGCTCTTGGGAGGCTGTAAACAGGCAGATCACTAGATCTAGTAGTGAGACCCTGAACACCCTGTAGACCCTTCCCTAAAATTAAAAAAAAAAAAAATGAACAATAAGTCTTTAATATTAGCAAATACTTAGTTCGTCCTCAAATTTCTCTGATTTTCAAAAATGTCTTTTTATGCTTGGTTTGTTGAAATTCATAGTGTATTTACTTGCTATGCCTATTAAATCATTTATTATTGGGGATTAAATCCAGACCCTTTATACTGAGCTACATCTGTAGCCCTTTTATTTATTTATTTATTTTTAATTGGAATAGGTCCTCATTTAGTTGACCATGCTGAGCTCAAACTTGTGATCTTCCTTCCAGAGCAAAGACATTATAGGCATGCACCACCATGCCTGGTTTGAATTCAAAATGTTAACTACAATAAAATCAACTACATCACCTGAATATTGGAAAACAAAAGCATTGCTTTTGTTGCTTTCATTCTCTTTTATGCCATCAGTTTAAATAAAATCTTTTACTCTGTATAGCTTTCTATGTTTTTCATCTTGCCTGCTATATTCTTGTGGGGTTTAAAAATTTTTTTTGACTTTTAAATTGTAAAATACATTTAAAATTAGCATTGTAACCAAGTGTACAGTTCTGTATGTAGTATTAATTGTACTCATTTTAAATATGTTCCTCTGTTTCCTTTAAGCTGGTCCAAGATCTAGAGACTTTACTGGCTTCAGATTCATTGTTTATGTTCTAGGGGAGAGGGGTAAAGAACATACTGCTTCCTGTCATCTCAATCAGAGTTGCAGAGTTGGCTTCTTGTCCAGATGAGACTGATCTTGCCTTGCCGTTGTTTAATTTTTCCTTAATTTCCTCTACTCCCTGTGGTGGTTTTATTAACTTAATGATAATTGCTTGAATTTATTATTTCATAAATGGTTATAAAATAATGATCTAATTGTGTAACTTTGTATTTATTAGCTGGAATTCTGTAAAGAACACTCACTCATCTAGTTTCTGGCAGAAATGAATGATAAATGCTTGATGCTTTTGTTTTCCAATATTCAGGTGATATAGTTGATTTTATTGTAGTTAACATTTTGAATTCAAACCAGGCATGGTGGTGCATGCCTATAATCCCATTGCTCTGGAAGGAAGATCATAAGTTTGAGCTCAGCCTGGTCAACTGAATGAGGACCTATTTCAAATTAAAAAATAAATAAATAAAAAGGGCTACAGATGTAGCTCGGTATGTAGGGTTTGGATTTAATCCCCAATAGCATAAAAAGAAAAAAAAAATCATTCATTTTTCTAAGGATTCAAGTGTAGTCATTACTGTGCTTCTCAGATCATCTTTATTAGGCAGCTCAGACTGGCACCTGTTTCCTTCACAGCTCCACCCTTTTGGTTGCTTCAAGGCCTGTTTATATTTGTCTTATCCTGGACCTGAAATCCTTGATTTCTCCAAGGAATTCATAGTGCCTTATAGTGGGAAATAATTTAAAGGTCATAGTATGTGTGTCTGCTTTTTAAAGGTTTTGTTTTATATATTTGATTCTTTAAAATTCTGATTAGTTTCTTTTCTTCATTTACTAGGCATGCCCAAAGAAAAATACGAGCCCCCTGACCCTCGGAGGATGTACACAATTATGTCCTCTGAGGAAGCAGCCCATGGAAAGAAATCACATTGGGCAGAGCTTGAAATAAGTGGTAAGACATGACGCATGTATTTATGGCATGGAGATAAAGACAGGATAAAAAGTTCAGTTTTCTAAAGCCAGTACGCAAAAGAAGCAGTGATTGTAATTTTTTTTTTTTTTTGTGGAACCGGTGTTGAATTCAGGCCCTTGCGCTTGCCATGGAAGCACTTATTCCACTGAGCCATCTCCCCGGCCCCCCAGTGATTGTAATTGACAAATGCCAGTTTTTCTTAGAGGTAGAAAGATCCCTTGAGAAGAACATGGTTTGAGTACAAGTTCAAACCCATGGTGGTTTATGTTCTTCTCATTTTCAAAGGTTTTTCTTTTTTAATACAATGTGGATAGTAATATAAAAATGAATGAAAGTTCTGATTAAGTTGAAGTTTTTGCATTTTTAAATAATACATTACTAATAGGGTGAAATGGCTATTCTATATAGGTCCAAATTTTCATATTTATTTGCTTTGCCATCTGAATCTCTGAGGACAGCTTTCTTAGAAACAAAATCTTTAAAGAGCTGAAACAGATGCTAAAGTTACCTTTTTAATACAGTCTAGATGTATTCAGTGAAATTTAGTTTTTGAACATGTTTGGTAAATCAATTCTGTAGTCACATTTTTTGAGTTACATCTTATAGTGAAAGTTCCCTTGTTTTACAACATCAGGATAAGGTACAGTGTGCTTAGTGACCTAAAAAGTTATGGGGATTATATTTCTGAGTCAAGGAGATTCTCCTTCACTGTTGCCTCTCTGTTTTATGCTGGGAACTTGATGGCAATTTTGAATCACTGTTCTCACCTTACTCTGAACTTTGAGGAAGAAGTTCTGTGTACAAGATAGGTAGTAAAAGGGGAGATGCCTCTAAAGTAATATTTTTAACAGTCAAACTTTACCAGGCCTTCCTAATGAAGAGTTTGGCTGAATAAATCTAGTAATTACATTATTAGATTTACTAATAATAATAATTACAAAATCATTATTAAATTTAGGCACTTTATTGCGTTATTCACTTATTAGCATATTATGTGGAGAAATGGTCTAGGCTTCATGCTAAAACAGTTGTTTCAGGTAGATCATTTAACACCAGTTTCTTCAGATCCTGTACTAAAGGATTCTAAGGATCTGAGGTCATTAAATCCTGGATCCGCAGCCTGTGCTGTTCTGATTCTAGTGGGAATGGATGTTGAATTCCTTGTGCCATTTGGAAATAACAAATAAATTGAGTGGCTCTCTACTCGTAAATTTACTTCTTAAAGAAATCTTTTGTTACTAAAAAGAAATAGATAACACTATATGAACAGTGTACTAATGAACTGTTACAAGACGTTTTAACCCCTGGTCATGCATTTTTTGCTTTGCCCAGAACCCTCTTCATATGCCATAGCCAATAATAATGTTTACCCTCTTCTCAGGAGTTACCATTGTCCTGACTTATAGTGATCACCTGCTTACATTTCCTCATAGAATTACTAGCAAATTATGTTTACTGAAGCATTACAGTTTAGCCCTACTCTACTCTTTTTTTATCTAGCATGTCTCTTTTTCCAAAATTTTCCTCCTTTGTCCTTTCCTTGCAATTCATCTGGTGAAGAAACTGAGCAGTTGTACCTGTTGTTTCTCTACAGTATGTATTTGGCAATTTGCATATTCTTACTGTAGTTCATCATTTCCTGCAGATGAGCAGCTGGATACAGAGGCTTGATCAGACCCAGATATAAAATTTTGATAAGACTAATGGCGGTCTTGACAGGTGGGGATACTCACCCCTATACTAACGAGGACGACGCTCTAACGGAGGTCTTGTTCAGGCGATATTCCACATAGAGTATTGTGGTTTTTGTTTTTGTTTTTGTTTTTTTTTTTTTTTTTTACACAGGATCTGGATTCTTTTCTACTGCTTTTTTATTACCAGAGGCATTAAATCTTTGAAGACTGCAAAACGGTGATATCTTACCAACTTAGTAACTGAGATATATATGTACTTCTCATTTACTATTTGATTATGTAATTTCTATAGGAAAAATAAGGAAAGAATGTTTGCAGTTTTCATTTCATTTACCAGTTTTCTAGACAAACTACCATCCTTTGAGGGTAACCACTTTTTCTTTTTTTTAAAGTATTACTATTGATACCAGGACTGGATTCTTAGGTACAGAAAGAGGAGAAACAAGAGTAAGCCCAGAGCAGTATAAGCACAGGCAAGGTTTTTAATGAGATTTCTGCTTGAGGCAGAAAGGAAATATACCAGTGACTAAGAGTATATCAGGCCAGTGGCTTCTGTAAAAAGGAAGAGGGTAATACACAAGAGGTTCCCTATAAAAGTTTTCATTCAAGTCTTCCTGCATATAAGAAATTCAAACTTGTAGAGTGTCTGTCCTGCCTGAGCTCTGTTATAGGCAGCTCATTGGTCAGCTTCAATTACTAGGGCAAGGAAAAATGTTCATTGGGCTGACCCTTGGCCTGTCTTTTAGGACATTTGTAGCTGTTGTGTTTTTAACTCTTGAGTCTGCATGTAAACCAAGGCTCTCCACTTATTACTTTGTTTGGTTCTGCTGTGAAACTGCAGAACAAGCTCCTTACTGACATTTGATTTTCTGTTCACTTTTGTGTGGTCCCTAACTATCTCAGTATTAACTAAGTTATTTAAACATTTGGGTTTCAAACATTTGGTAAAATGCAATTCTAATTAAATTGATACTTAAATTGTCCGTAAATTGGCAGTATTATTTCAAGATCAGAAGCTTAGAAATTAGGATCTCACGCTCTCTGTGTGTAAACGTATGTTATTTGTAAGTTTATGAATAAAGATGAAGATATTTTTGTAAGTACTGCATACATATATGACTTTCTATTATATTTTTAGAGATTAAAATATATATGTTTAAAGTTAAACATGAAAATATATTGATACTTCGGATTCAAATTTAGTGACTTTTTTCTTTTGGTACTGGGGATTGAACTCTGGGCCTTGCGCTTGCCAGGAGGCACTTATGTCACTGAGCCATCTCCCTGGCCCTGGATTCAAACTTAGGGTAACAAAATGTTTAGTTAATTTTTTAAATAATTGCTGTCTTTTAATACTCAGAGCCTTGGTGTCAGGGATATGGGATAATGGAGTTTGAATATCCTATAACTAATTATCCTGTATTAAACACAGAACAGTCTCAGAATAATAGTTCTAATAATACCACTACTAATGTGGTTATTGAGAATAGCTAATACTCGATCAAAATTCCGCACAAAACTAAAAAACAAAATCCTAAAATTTATATGGAATCACAAGAGCCCCAGAATAGCAGAAGCAATTCTGGGCAACAAGAACAAAACAGGAGACAACACAATGTCAGTCTTCAGGTTATACTACAGAGTAACAGTGATTAAAAAACCTGCATGGTATCAGCATAAAAATAGGTGCAATGGCTGGTGTGCCTGAATTGTTTCTGTCTCTCCTGTTCTGTTAATCCTCATACCTGTTTTTGTGCTGATACCATGCTCCCATGCCATGAAGTCAGTTGGGACACCAAGCTCTTCATGGTTTGCCTCTCCTGTTATACTGTCCAAATCTTGAGAAATTCTGAAAGAACTTTACATATAGATTCTGAGAGCAGAGTGCTAGTATTCTACATCTCAGGCTGGCATCAGCTCTAGGCTGTCCTATTGAAAATCTGTTGCAGTTTTCTTGAGAAGCCCGCTTGCAGGGCTTTCGGAACTGTTCTATGCATGTGTTGGGATCTTGAAATTAACAGGTCCCACCTATTTATTCTGCCAGCTTTGCCACTCTCTGCTGTCCTACATCAGTATGATGGTCATATTAGCTTCCATGAGTGAGTTTTACAGTACTCCTTCCCTTTTTATTTCATTGAAGAGTTCAAAGAATATTGGCATTAGATCCTCCCTGAATTCTTGAAGAATTCTGCAATAAATCCATTGAGTCCTGGATTTTTATTAGTAGAGTTTTTGTTATTTTAT
This sequence comes from Octodon degus, assembly GCF_000260255.1. Taxonomy (NCBI): domain Eukaryota; kingdom Metazoa; phylum Chordata; class Mammalia; order Rodentia; family Octodontidae; genus Octodon; species Octodon degus. The sequence goes on along the minus strand of NW_004524605.1, from coordinate 277,159 downwards.
TTCACTGCCTGTTACTGTACAATTCAGAGTTCTTATCCTTCTTGATTGAGCTTTGGTAATCCATACATGTCTAGGAATCCATTTCTTCTAGATTTTCCCATTTCTTGAAACATAAATTTGTTAACAGTATTTACCAGTAATCTTGTATTTCAGCAATGTAATGATTTTACTTTTTTCATTTCTAATTGCATTGGTATGAGTCTTCTTTTGATATGATTGGCCAAAGGTTTGTCTTTTATTCTTTCACAGAACCAGCACATTGATTCTTGGAGTTTGTTTTGTATTCATCTCAATCATTAATTGCCACACTGATCTTTGTGATTTCTTTCCTTGTACTAGGTTTGGCTTTAGCCCTCTCCAGTTTTTCTAGAACCTTGAGGTGTATCATGAAGTTATTTATTTAGGATCACTCTTTTTCTGACATGGGCATTTATAGCAGTAAACTTCCCACTTAGGACTTCTTTCGTTGGGTTGCATAGTTTCTGCTTTCTTCTCATGGCGTTATTATTTGATTCTAGGAATTGTTTAATTTCTTTTATTTCCTCCATATACCATTAATTGGTAAGGAGTATGTCATTTAATGTCCATGTGTTTGCAGAATTTATATTCTTTTGTCATGGATTTCTAGTTGCAGTGTACTATGAGCTGATAGTATGGATGAGATAATTTCTGTTTTTTAGCATTTATTTAAGCAAGCTTTAGGTTCACTTGTTTGTTGGTGTGATTCAACCTTGGTATATCTTTGTTGATTTTTTTGTCCATTTGTTTAGTTGATCTGTTTATGAAAGTGTAGCTTTGAGATCTTCCACTCTGGTTGTGTTGGTGTTTGATGTTTCATGTCTTGGAGAGTTTGCTTTATAAAGTTGGGTACATTGATAATCAGTGGCTACATGCTTATAATTGTTTTCTTTTGAATTGTTTCTTTTTATTACTAATTTTATGAGTACCATTTAGATAAGTATAATGATCACATTCATCATGGGGAATTTGTACCTGCATGTGCTATATCATGATTCCTCTTATTTTCTGTTCCTTGCCCCTCCTTTTATCATTTTTTCTTTTCCCTTTTGTCCCTCCCCCATCCCTTGTACCCCTTTCCTTTTGAACAGTTTCTTTTTCACAATATCTATTATACATATTGGTTCTAATTTATACTTTCTTATTCTAAAGCCTGAGAGACATTGTGATGTTTACATGTTTATCCAATTTACTTCATTTAAGAGTATGGTCTCAAGGTCCATCCACTTAGCCATAATTGTTACAAATTTATCCTTTATGTCTGAGTAGTACTCCATTATATTAAAAAAATACCTTTTTTGTCTATCCATCAGTTAATGGGCATTTGGATTGTTTCCAAGGTTTATCTGTTACAAACTGTACTGCTATAAATATGAATGTGTGTATGTTGCAGAATATGATGCTTTTAATTATTTAAGGAAAATACTCAAAAGGAGAATCACTGGGTGAGATGGTTCCTCTGGTTCTAGTTTTTTCAAAGAATTTCCACACTGGACTGAGATAGCTCGGCTGCATAAGTGCCTGCCAGGCAAATGCAAGGTCCTGAGTTTGATCCCTGGTGTACTGCATGCTGTGCTGGCCCCGGAATCTTGGGTGTGTTGTGCCAGCCTAGAACCAGGTGTGTTATACACCTATAATCCCAGCACTGCGGAGGCTAAGACAGGCGGATCACTATGAGTTCAAAGTGTGTCGTGAGGGTCTGTATCAAAGCAAAACAAAAAGTATCTCCACACTGAGTCATAGAAGCTAAGCTGAGTCTTCGACAGCTTTTAGAGCCTCACTGAGCCACAAACTGCTCCCCCACCATTGAGGGATCAACACTGAGCCCTGGTGAACTTTGGAAGCTTTGGAAATGTGAAAATGAAGGAGCAAAAGGCAATTTAAGACCTCCAGCCCAAGCACAACAAGTCCAGGAGACATGGACGTAAAAGAACTTGGAAGTTACACACATTAATTTCTGAAATGAAACCAACTGAAGTAAAGGTACAACTCCTTAAGGCTATAAAAGAAATAAGATCAGAAGTCTCTCAGGTAAAAGAAATGGCAGAAGTCATGAAAGAATTGCTCAGCATGCCTAAAGAAGACATTAAAAACTAGAGAAGCATAGAAAAATGATAGAAACTTTGAACAATGTAGGAAAGAACTAGAATGTATGAAACAGATTCAAACAGATATCCAGGAAATTAAGAATTCCACTGAAAGCTAGCAGAACCATTTGAATAAAACTGAAGATAGACTTTCAGACCTTGAATAGCATTGCACCTAGTGACCAAAAAAGGAAAGATCTCTTAAAAATAACAAGGAACCAAGAAACAACAATTCAACAGCTGCATGATGATGCAAAAAAAAGGCCCTAAGACTGATAGGTGTCAATGAAACAGCAGGAGTCAATAAAAATGACATAAAAAGACTATTTATACAAGTAGTTGCAGAAAATTTCCCAAGCGTGGGGATCTCCAATTAGCCAGAACAAAATAAATCTATACTCAGACACATAGTAATGAAGATCTCAAAAATTCAACAAAATAACAGAATATTCAAAACTGTTAAAAGAAACAGATCAGCTATAATGGAAAGCCAGTCAGAATTGCGACAGATTTCTTAACACAAACCAAGTCTAGAATGGAGTCAAGTATTTCAGGTCCTGAAAGAAAATATTTTCCAACCCAAATTAATGTACCCTGTGAAACTGTCTTTCAAAATTAACGGAAAAAGAAAATGCTTCCATAACAAAGAACTAAAGAAATTCATGACCCCTAAACGAAGCCTACAAAGAGTACTGACAAATGTTCTAGAAAGACCAAAACAGAACAACCCCAAATAGAAAGGAACCACCAAGTGGAGCAAGCAGTTAAACAGAGGGGGAAAAGTAGCAAACCTATAGCAGGAAAAGAACATGACAAAGATAAGCCAGTATGTATCAGTTATAAGCATTAATGTAGATAGCTTCAATTCACCAGTCAAAAGCAGGCTGGCCTAGTGGGTCAAGAAAACAAAATCCAACAATATGCTGTATATAAGACACACATTTAACTCTTAAAAGGAAATTCATAGGCTGAACATCAAAAAAATGGAAGAGAATATTCCTTGTGATAGTAAACCAGAAAAAAGCAGGGGTAGCTGTTTTGGTTGCTGACAATATGAAGTTCAAACCAAAAGTGATCAAAAGAGATAAGGTCACTATATACTTGTTAAGGGAAAACTTCAAGAGGAAGAGATAACAAATTATATGCAACAAATATAGGAGTACCCAGCTATATAAAGACAAATTTTAAGAGACATGAAAAATCAACTGAGCACTTACACAATTGTAATAAGAAAGTTTTAACACCCCCTTGTCACAAAGTGATAGTTCAACTGGGCAAAAATCAGGAAAGAAATAACAGAACTAAACCAAACTTGTAAAGAAATGGACTTAGTAGACCTTTACAGAGTATTCTACCCAACAGCATCAGAATACTCATTCTTAGCTGTACACATGACATTCTCCAAAGTAGACCATATACTAGTACATACATCATGCTTAAGTAAACAGAAAAGAATTGAAATTATCCTGTGCATATTATCTGACAGTAGGGCAATGAAATTGGAAGTTATTGACAAAAGAAGTCACAAAAAGTCCATAAACATATGGAAATTAAATAATACCCTCCCGAACAATCAATAGGTCAAAGATGAAATTAAATAAGAAATTAAACAGTATTTGCAATCAAGCAAAAATGCAGATGAAATTTACCAGAACCTGTGGAACACATTAAAAACAGTCCTAAGAAGCAAGTTTATAGCAGTGAATTCTCACATCAGGAAAACAGCCCAAATAAAGCAACCTTAAGCTGCACATCAGTCTTCCAGGGAAAAAAAAAGGAAATTAAAAGATCAGAGCAGAAATTAATGCAATGGAGCCTAAGAAAATAATACAAAGAAGTAATTAATCAAAGAGTTGGTTGTTTGAAAGAAAAAATAAAATAAAAAATTTTAGGAAGTAGGAGGCAACACAATCCTTGACTTGAAATTATACTACAAAGCTATTATAAAATCAGCATGAGACTGATAATAAAACAAAGGCTCGATAGAACAGATTAGAAGATGCAGATACAACTACAGTCACACTTAGTGTCTTTATCTTTTACAAAGCGGCCAAACGTTCACTGGAAGAAAGATAGCATTTTTAATAAATGGTGCTGGAAAAACTGGCTTTCCATATGCGAAAGGCTAAAAGTAGCCCATGTCTACCACCAGGCACTAAAAGTCAACATGGATCAAAGATTTAAATATTACAACAGAAACACTAAATCTACTGGAGGAGAAAGTAGGTAGAAATCTTGAGGACATAGGGATAGGTGGAGAGTTCATAAAAACCAAACTGCATGGGAGATAAGTGTAAGGACAACTGGGATCTCATTGTTTTGGAAAGTTTCTGCATGTCAAAAGAAATCACAGTGTCCCTCACACAAAGTACTTCTATCTAGAACATACAAAGAATTTTTAAAAATCAGGCCCCCAAAATTAAAAGAGCCAATCGAAAAATGAATAGACATTTCTCAGATGAAGAAATACACTTGGCAAACATGTGAAAAATGTCCAACATCATTGTGGTTTGAGAAATAAAAAAACACTTTAGATTCCACCTCAGAAAGAGTGGCTATTATCAAAAAGTCAAACAATAGGGGGCCGGAGAGATGGCTCAGTGGAATAAGCGCTTCCCTGGCAAGCGCAAGGGCCTGAGTTCAATCCCTGGTTCTGCCAAAAAAACAAACAACAAAGAAAGTCAAACGATAACAGATGTTAGAGGACCTGTGGGGAAAAAAGAACCCTTCTCCACTGTTGGTGGCAGTGTGCAACCACTGGTTGTGAAACCACTGGTTGTGCAACCACTATGGAAATCAGTGTGGAGAGTCCTCAAAAAACTAGGATTAGAGGGCCGGGGAGAGATGGCTCAGTAGAATAAGGGCTTCCCTGGCAAGCATAAGGGCCTGAGATCAATCCCTGGTTCTGAGAAGAGGGGGAAAAAAAAAAAATCTAGGATTAGAGGTCTCATTCAACCCAGGTATTCTGAGTATTTTTTTTGGAAGAACCAAAAACACCATACCACAGTGATATGTGTGCATCCATGTTTATAGCAGTGCAATTTGTCATAGCTAAGTTTTGAATACAATCCAGATGCTTATCAACTGAGGAATGGATACAAAAGATGTGGGTTTTCTTGTTTTGTTTTATTTTATTTCTAATTGGTACTGGCAGTTGAACTCCCCTTGACAGGGAGGTAGGTGCTTGTGCTACTGAGCCATCACTGCAGCCCACAGTGTGGTATTTTTATACAATGGAGTATTACTCAGCTATAAAGTAAGATAAATTCCAGGCTTTAATAAATAAGTGGATACAACTAGAGACCATACTATTTTAAGTGAAATAAATTATACCCATATGTATAAACATCATATTGCTTAGCATAAGAACATGAAAGAGTAAGTAAAATCCAAAAAGTGCAATAGGTATGTGAATGGGAAAGAAATTGTTCAAAGGAAAGGGACAAGTGGAATGAGGGAGGAAAAGGAGAAAAGAAAGGGAAGAAAAAGTCTGTATACACAGCATGGCTTGGATAATCGTACTGCTGATTTCTCCTCATTTATTGAAACGATCCATTAATGCTTAATATTTTTTCAGCCAATTTTGCATGCATATATCTGATTATCTGAACAATTAATTGAAGACAACAATATGCAATATAGCAACTGTTGTTGAATTCCTATCATTTTGTTTAGTGAAATTCTGTGTCATTTCTAATGTTCTTTTACTCTTTTTTATTGTCTTATAAAAAAATCTCAGGGCTGGCCAGATAGCTCAATGAATTGAAAGGCCTGCTTAGGCAGATGCAGTGACCAGGATTCAATCCCCGGTGTTCTGTGACAGCCTTGGCCCTGGGGTGCCCTGATAGTTTGATTGAGAATGGGCTTGGTGGCATGCGCCTATTAGCCCAGTGCTTGGGAGGATGAAAACAGGAGGATCGCTTCGGGTCCAATCTATGTAGTGAGACCCTGTAGACGCTGTACTAAAAAAAAAAAAAAAAATCTCCACACTAATTCATACAGTGGTTGCATCAGTCTGCATTCCCACCAGCAGAGGGGACACATTCCTTTTTTTTCCACATCCCAGCCTGCATTTGTTACTGGTTGACTTTGATGATAGCAATTTTTTTCTGGGGTGAGGTGGAATCTCAGTGTTTTAATTTGCATTTCTTGAACCACCAATCATGCTGAACATTTTTTTTTTTTTTTAATGTGTATTTTAGTACAGGGTCTTCACGTTCTCACTACAAGATTGGACTCAGTGATCCTCCTGTTTTCAGCCTCTCATGCGCTGGGATTACAGGCACACACCACCACGCCCAGTCTCATCACCCTTTCAGCACGGCACTGCACACTGTGAACATCTTTTCATGTATTTGCCATGTGCATTTCTTCATCTGAGAAGTGTGTGTTCATCTCAGATGCCCATTTTTTTATTGGGTGTTTGAATTTTGGGGGCCTGATTTTAAAAATTCTTTGTATGTTCTAGATAGAAGTACTTTGTCTGAGGGACAGCTAAAATTTTTCTTTATTTGTGTGTGTTCTTTTTAGTCTGGTTGTGATTTCTTTTGACCTGCAAGAACTTTTCAGAATGATGAGATCTCAGTTGTTGGTCCTTTCACTTGTTTCCTGTGCAGTTTGATTTTTATTTATGAACTCTATACCTATCCCTATGTCAAGATTTCTACATACTTTCTCCTCCAGTAGATTTAGTGTTTTTGGGTTTTCGTGTGTGTGTGTGTGTGTGTGTGTGTGTGTGTGTTTTAATTTTATTTATTTATTTGTGTGTGTGGCCAGCTCAGCCCACCAGGGGGCGGGGCTGGCTGGCATGTGGTGCTGGGGATTGAACTGCAGTCCCTGTGCTTTGCTAAGCTTGTTCTAAGTAGGCGCTTTAGACCACTGAGCCATCTCACCAGCCCCTTGTGGGTTTTTTTAATTATTTATTTTTTGCCTTTTTGACTCTGAGCAGCACCATGGCGGTAGGCAAGAACAAGTGCCTTACGAAAGGCGGCAAAAAGAGCCAAGAAGAAAGTGTAAGTGCCGATTGCTATACTTTACCACCCTTTGGGGTATGCTGGAGCCAGTGGATGGGTTCTTGATGGCGGCATGACCCCAGTGAGTTGATCCATTTTCTAAAAAAGACTGGTATGATGTGAAGGCACTGGCTATGTTCAACATTAGAAACTTTGGAAAAACACTCGTCACTAGAACCCAAGGAACCAAAATTGCATCTGACAGGCTGAAAGGTCGTGTGTTTGAAGTGAGCCTTGCTGATCTGCAGAATGATGAAATTGCCTTTAGAATATTCAAGCTAATTACGGAAGATGTTCAGGGCAAAAACTGCCTAACTTCCATGGCATGGACCTCACCTGGGACAAAATATGTTCCATGGTCAAAAATGGCAGACCATGATGGAAGCTCATGTTGATGTCAAGACTGCCGATGGTTATTTACTTCGACTGTTTTGTGTTGGCTTTACTAAAAAATGCGACCATCAGATAGGGAAGACCTCTTAA
>NW_004524605.1:266804-269459 GCF_000260255.1 Octodon degus | reverse complement strand
CTGGCATGTGGTGCTGGGGGATTGAACCGCGGTCCCTGTGCTTTGCTAAGCTTGTTCTAAGTAGGTGCTTTAGACCACTGAGCCATCTCACCAGCCCTTGTGAACATTTATATGCATGTTTTTGTGGGCATTTTGTTTCTTTTGGATTAATATCTAAAGGTAGATATGCAGAATTATAGTTACTGTCATCTTGGATGTTAGTGATTTTTTTCTCTTTTGTTTTTCACTGTGAAAATGCTCATTTTGTGAATATTACTGGAAATATTACTATTGCAATGTAATATTACTGGGAATATTTTTTAAGTATTCTTTTGTTACTTGCTTTTTGTCCCAACATTGTTTTAGAAAATCTAGTATTTTTTTCTCTCATTAGGCCTAGCCTTTCCTTTTTTATCTCAATTTGTCTTATCTCTACTTCTGTATTTGTAGTTACTGTATTGAGTTTAGTGCACTCAATTTTTTTTAAGCATAAGAAGCATTTATTGTGGCACTTGGGTATTATCTTGATTCTGGTATGTGGATAAAACATACTGTATTTCCTAGGTTATTATCAGTATATTCATGTCATTTAGAAAGGGCACTTTAGCAAATTGTCCTCTAGACAAGACCAACCAAACTGTTCTTTATTGTACACCTTTTTTGTATAGGGTGATTTCTCTCAGTCTAAAAAATGTTGATTACTGTATTTCTAGTTTGAATAAATTTGCATATAGAGAATTTTTTAATTAATTAATTAATTAATTGGTACAGGGTCTCACTATGTAGCTCAGACTCGTAGTAATCGTCCTGCCTTAACCTCCCCAGTGGTGGGCTTACAGGCATGCTCCACCAGCCCTGTTTCGGTGGCTGACATGGCATGGGACTGGCACAGTATGCAATATTGGGATTTGAACCTGGATTCTTGGGCTTACCAGGCAGGTGCTTAGACCACCAGGCAATCTTCCCTAGCCCAAGAAATAATTTTTAATCGGTATATAACAAGCAGTATTTTGGATGTACTATTATGTCTTGTGCAGATGAATCTTATCATTTATATTCTTACTTCAGTTTATGAGGCTTTCTTACCCCCTGTTCTTTGACTAAATGATCAAAACCTATTTCTGTGTTTGAAATACAGTTATACTTTCTACCAGTAGGGGAGCAGTACAGCATAATTTAAGTAGCTTTAACTTGTCATCAGATACCTTCAAACCTTGACTCTGCAACTTTCTTGTAAATCTAAAAAATTGGGCTTCAGTTTTCTATTGGTATAATAGAGATAATTTGAACTCTTCAGGATTAGCCAGTAAAACACTAACCGCAGAAGTAGGAGTGAAACCAAGAGAAACCATATCCTAGAGGTCAAGCAAAATAAATGTTTTCAGAATGGAGTGATCAGCTACCTCAGAAGTTGATCATAATACAACTTAAAAATGTCCAGAGAATGATAGTATTAGATAAGAATGTGAGATCAGTGGGCTTCTTGACATGTTCTGGTGGAATGTTAACATTTACTAAGTTGAGTGGGTTTAGCTGGGAGAATGCAGAACATAGGAAACTCTTAGGATTTTCTTGTTATAGTGAATGAATGAAACGTCCTGGAGAGGAAAATGAGCTCAAGCCTTTTTTTAAAATAGAGAAATAATGCCATACTCATGTGTGTTAAAGTTCATTATGCAGCAGACAGGGATGAAGTGATGAAAGGAGAAAATTGCCAGAGTACTGTCCTTAAAGAGGCAGGATGATAGAGTGGGTTTAAGTGTCCAGGCAGATTCAGTACTAACCTTGCAGGCAATTTGTCCACAGTAAACAAGAATATAGATGTTTCTAGGTGGGAGTGATACAAAAGACTTCTGACTTTCCCTTTTTTAGTGGAAAAAAAAAAAAAAGTAGTAATAGTAGCAGCAGCAGCAGTAGCAGTAGCAAGGTCATCAGCTGAGAAGAAAGCTAGAGGAGTATAAATTACTAGTAGCCTGGCAGGTTTGAAGAGACAGTCCACTCACTAGGAGTACTAGACAGACTTGTAACTTCTACTTTTAAGTTCTCAGCAGCATTTTTGATGCTTGCTGACTACCTTGCTAGGTCATGATTTTTTTTCCTAGTTATATTAAGCTGTGTAGGTATATATGGAGTGGGTAAAGAATTTTTTACACAAAAGTTATAGTTTATCTAAAAGAATAAGATGATGTGAGACAAGGACCAGGGATTTCAAGGAACATGAATAGGAATGATATTTAAAAATAAGCAAGGGCCGGGGATATGGCTCAGTAGCGCAGTGCCTGCCTAGCAAGCGCGAGGCCCCGAGTTCAATTCCCGGTACCAAAAAGAAAATAGTAAAAATAAGACTCCCCCCCAAAAAAAATTCCCTTTGATAAAAAATAAAAATAAGTAAAATGAGGGTTGGCCAAATAGCTCAGTGGATTAAAGTGCCTGCAAGGCCCGAGGAGTGAATGAGACTACCCAGGGCCTGGCGGGATCCTGAACAGGCCCAGAGCGCAGGCCCAGCAAGTGAGTGAGACGACCCGGGGCCTGCAAATCCTGAACAGACCCAGAGCGCAGGCCTGGCGAGTGAGTGAGACGACCCAGACCCAGGCCGGCGGGATCCTGAACAGACCCAGAGCGCAGGCCTGGCCCAGCACAGAACCCTTCAGCGGAACTCCCTGCAAAGAGGCTAGA
>NW_004524605.1:262194-263357 GCF_000260255.1 Octodon degus | reverse complement strand
TTCATGGTGAAGGTGGCAGCTCTGGAAAGGCTACTGGAGATGAGACTGGAGCTAAAGTTGAACAAGCTGATGGATATGAACCACCAGTGCAAGAGTCCGATTAAGATCCAGATTTTTAATAGTGATAAATAAAGTTCTATTTGTGATGGCAAAAAAAAATTAAAAATAAAAAAATAAATTATTTATTTTTTTACAGGATCTTGCTACGTGGCTCAGACTTGTAGTGATCCTCCTGTCTCAGCCTCCCCAGTGCTGGGATTACAGGCATGTACCACCATATATGGTTTCGGTGGCCCACATGGTGCCCCCTGCACAGCATGTGGTACCAGGGATTGAACCCGGGTCCTTGCACTTGCCAGGCAGGTGCTTAGACCACCAAGCTATCTCCTCAGCCCCTAATGTTTTTGAATATTTAAAGTTTTGATCCATTTTGACTTTAGTGTATGGTGGTAGACATGGGTCTAATTTTAGCCTTCTGCATGTGGAAAGCCAGTTTTTCCAGCACCATTTATTTAAGAGGCTATCTTCCCATGAACATTTTTGGCCACTTCGTCAGAGATAAAGTGGCTGAGCATGTTTATAGTTATAGCTGCATCTTCTAATCTGTTCCTTTGACCCTCATCAGGTCTGTTTCATTGCCAGTCTCATGCTGATCTTATCACAGTAGCTTTGTAGTGTAATTTCAAATCAGACATTGTGATGCCTCCTGTGTTTCCTGGGACTGCTTTTGCTATTTTATGTCTCTTCTGTCCCAGATGAATTGTAGGAATGTCTTCCCGGGATCTGTGAGGTGTGCTAATGGTGTTTAATGGGGATTGCATTGACTCTGTGTAGCAGTATTTGGAGTACGGCCGTTTTGTGAACAGGTTTTTTATGTTTGTGCGTGCTCCTACTCTTTCTTTGACTTCTAACACTCTTGTGGTTTTTCTTTGCATTGTCTTAAAGCTGTTGGGTTGTTTTCACATGATCCTGTTCTATTTTATTTTTTAAATCGTTGAAACTATCACCCTGAGATGATAGTTGGTTTTTTTTTTTTTTTTAAGTTTTTATTAGGTTGTTTAAAAAAAAAAATTTTAGAAAGGCACCCGGGAGATGGCTTAGTGGAATAAGCGCTTCCATGGAAGTGCAAGGGCCTGAGTTTAGTTCCTGGTTCTGCAAAAAAA
>NW_004524605.1:235496-261514 GCF_000260255.1 Octodon degus | reverse complement strand
AAAAAATGAGCAACTGAAATGAATAGACACCATTAGGGAAAGGACAGGTGTCTGGTAAACACATTAACAGTCTTCAGTATGTATAAGAAAAACAAATGAAATCAACCCTAAATAAAATTTCATCTTACTCTAAGAGGAACAGCTATCATTTAAAAAAAATCAAATAATATCAAATGCTGGTGTGGCAACAGGGGAAAAGGAAACTTCTGTATTATAGTTGGAAATTATAAATTAACTATTGTAAAATCAATATAAAGATTCATCAAAATGAAATTGAATATTCCCTTTCACTTAGCAGTCTCCCTTTGTAGGTATATTCCCATAAGAATTAAAGATACTCACAAATTCTGGTAAGTTGTGCTTGAATTTTCGTTGAATTGTAGATATTGTTTAATTTCTTGTTTAATTTCATCTGTAACCCATTGGTTGCTGAGTAGGGTGTTATTTAATTTCCATGAGTTTATGAGGTCTTTATGTTTCTTTTGTCATTTATTTCCAGTTTCATTGCACTATGGTCAGATAATATGCATGAGATAATTTGTTTTCTTGCATATGTTTAAGCATGACCTATGAACTAGTATGTGGTCTATTTTAGAAAACGACCCATGTGCATTCACATGTGGTATTCACATGTGGTTGGGTGGAACACTGTATATGTCCACTAAGTCCATTTGTTCAAAGGTCTGGTTCAATTCTGCTACCTCTGTCCTAATTTTTTGTCTGCTTGACCTATCTTGGGATAAAATGGTGGTAAGGTCTCCTGTTAAGATTGTGGTATTGGATATTAATTTTTTTTTTTTTTTTTTTTTTTTTGTGGAACCAGGGATTGAACTCAGGCCTTTGCACTTTGCCAGGGAAGTGCTTATTCCCCTGAGCCATCTCCCTGGCCCCTGATAATAAATTTTTCATGTCCATTGGGATTTGTCTTATATAGTTGGGGGCTCCCATGTTTGGTATGTACATATTTATAACTGTTAGCTCTTCCTCTTTTATTTTTCTCCTAACCAGTATGTAGTGGTCTTCTTTCTTTCATTTGACCATTCTTGGTTTGAAGTTCAAATTGTCTGTTAACAGGATTGCTACCTCTGCTTCTTTCTGAGGTCCTGGGGCATGTAGTATTGTTTTCCATCCTTTGACTTTCAGCCTGTGAATTTCTGAGTTAAGTATGTTTCTTTCTTTCTTTTTATTTTTGCGGAACCAGGGATTGAATTTAGGCCCTTGTGGTTGCCAGGGAAGCGCTTATTCCACTGAGCCGTCTCCCCGGCCCCAAGTATGTTTCTTATATATAGCATATTGTTGGGTTTTGCTTCCTAATCCACTCTGCCAGTCTATTTAATTGGTGAATTGAGTCCATTTACATTGATGGTTATAACTGATGTGTATTGACTTATATTGTATCTGTTATTATCCTGCTGTTGGTTACCTATTGTTCTCATGTGTTTAATTGTTGGGCCTATTTGGTGGGTTCTTTCGCTTCTCGTTCGTGGAGTTGTGGTCATTTTGATCCCTCTCTAGAATATCGTTTAGTATTCTACGTAGGATTAGCTTTGTTGTCATGAAATTCCTTAATTGTTCTTTGTCATGCAAGTATTTCACTTCTCCTTTAAACTTGAAAGATAGTTTTTCAGGGTATATCAGTCTGGATTGGAATTGTTTTCTAGCAGGACTTGTAGTATGTTGCTCCATGCTCTTCTTGACTTGATGTTTTGTGAAGAGAAATCTGCTGTTATTCTGATGGGTTTTTCTTTAAATGTGATCTAGGGGCTTTTAGTATACTGTTCTTGTGTTGAATTTCTGGGATCTTTATTATATGTCTGGGTGTTGTTTTAATTGGGTTGATGTTATTTGGAGTTCTATAAGCTTCAGTTACCTGAATGTCAGATTGTTTCCCCATATTTGGGAAGTTTTCTGCTATTATATCTGCCCATATTCTTTTTATATATTTTGTATTGATTTCTTCTTTCTCATTGATGCATATTAGTCTTGTGTTGTTCATCTTTGCATTGTCTTGAAGATGTTGAATTATTTTTTTCCTGCATCCTAATTGTTTTTAAGAGATCGTTTCTTTTCACTAGCTGCAATGGTATCTTCAAGGTCTGAAGGTCTATCTTCACTTAAATTCTTTTAGTTTCCTTTTTTTTTTGTGCAGAGTCTCACTACACAGCCCACGTTAGTAGTGATCCTCCTGATTTCTGCCTCCCAAGTGCTGGGATTACAGGCATGTGCCATCACGCCGAGACTCCAATGCAGGCTCAGCACTCCTGGGGGCGGGGCTGGCGCAGCATTCGGAACCAGGGATCGAACCCTGGCCCCTGTGTTTACCTAAGCAAGCGTTTAGTCCGCTGAGCTATACTGCTGGCCCTCTTCACTTAAATTCTAACGGCTTTGCCAGCTTGTGATTGAGATTTTCCTGTACCTCTCTCTGAATCTGCTCCATGCATTCTATTTCTTTCCTATATTGGTCATTCAGGTCTTTCATTTTTCTATTCTCCTTTTTTTAAAATAAGTGTCTTTAGAAGCACTTAGTAATTCTTTCATTATAGTTATCTTTTTTTTTTCTTTTTACTTCAGAGATTATTTCTTATCTGATTTCCTCTATACCTTTCTGCAGTTGTTTCTTTACTTCAGACACTATTATTTCAGAGATTTTAGGAGTGTGACTTCCAATTTCTTCTATGCTTGTGTCTCCTGCATTTGTTCTGTGTGGGCTCAGAGCCTGAGATTGCATTTTGCCCCTTCTCTTTGTCATTTTGTATAGCACTGTCCTCTGACCTTTGGCATATAGCTTTGATGGAGTTATTACCTTAGCATTCTCATAGATCCGGGTCTAGCAATGTGTCTCAGCTTAACCAGGCCTGAATGTACCGAGTTCGAACTGGGCCTGGTTTGGGCCTGGCTCCTGTGCTTGGCTTTTTCCTGCTGCAGCCTGTGGAAGTAAACCTGCTGTGCCCTACTGGCAAGATGTTCCACTCCGGGATTAACTGGCTGGGTCTTGCCCCCAGTTTGTCTGCTGGGAGATCCACTGCAGGGTTCCACACCAGCACTGTCTGCTGGAGAACATTCCAGTGGGCAGCAGGTGCCACACGCCAGGCCTGTGTAATGCGCTATGCTCTCTGTTCTGTTATTTATTTATTTATTTATTTATTTATTTATTTTTGGTCCTGTTCTATTTTAAAGAGATCTTTTTGTGATCACTGTGATCTTGTCTTTTAAGTGTGGTATTCTTTCTTCGTGTTTGTTCACTTGATTCTTTAAGCTTTAAATGGGATTTTTACTTTCCCAAATAACTGCTGTACTGTTTTTTATCATTTACATTTTCCCTGTGTTGTGTGTTCATGGTTTCTGTCATCTTATACACTCTGCTTTACTGAGGTCTGCTTTGGGTTTGTTGAGCAATTCCATCATTACGGTCGTCATCTCTTTTTGTACCTGGGAGATTTTCTTCTCTAATTTCTTCTGTAGCTTCATGTATTGTTTATATAATATTTGTTTATACTTCTGCTATCATTCCATAGCATTTCGATGGGTAACTTCTTATTTCCTGTGTCTCTTTGTCCCCTGGATTTGTCCTCAGTGGGCTGGATGTCTGGGGTTGCAATTTGTAAATGTGTTTTGTAATTTTCTATTTTTAAATTTTATTTTGTTTTCTGTGTTGATGCTTTATTTTTCCTGTAGTAGTTTATTGCGGGTATCAACGCTTCCCTAGGGGATCTCAGTTCCTCAGACATGTCTTCTAGGTGTAAGTGGTTCTTGGTTTTTGTGTCTGTCCCAAGATTCTACCTTCTCGATTTATTAAAGGTGATATGTTATTATGTATGTGGCTTACCAACCAGTGCTTTGGTACTAGAGTATGGTGGTGGTTATGACCCCACACAGTAACAGTGTTATCATATAAGAAAGTACACCTGATTACAACAGGTATGACAGCTTGGCTGAAGTAGTACAATTAGCAACAATAATACCAACACAGCCTAAAAACCTGATAAACTGGTAACTATTAATTTGGTACCTTTAGCTGCAGGCGCAATACTTACAGTTATGTAACAAAATCCAGCATTATTCAGGAAGTTGTAAACAAAGAAATTCACCCCAGGAGAGTGCTTTTACCCTGTGGTGGGGAATTTTAAGCAGGATGAAGAATAACAACAAAAAAAAAGTTAAATGAAGATATAGTAGTAGCAAAGCTGGAGGACCTAAAGGATGATCACCCAGGCTTTGGGAAACTGGAGAAGGAGGAAAAATAAAGATGAAAGCAAAAGATTATCAAAGGGGGCTGGAAACACTAGCTAGAATGTTAATTCACAGGTAAATATAAAATCAAGAGATAGTTGATGAAAGAAAAAGAAGACAAAAGTAGAACAAGAATAAAAGTAAAGACCTAAATATCCTAAAGAAAATTCTCTCTGTGTTTCCCAATTGTGATGGCATACTCAGAGAGAAGCCAGTCCCACTTTGATCTCTTTTGCTGCAGGGGATTGCAGGGCAAGAGGGGTTGTGCTATTTAGCTTGCTGTCTTTGATGCTGTGCCACCTTCATCCCTACTCTTACTGACTCACTGCCTCTGCTGCTGCTTCAGAGGCAGCCCAAGGCTGCCTGGTCTACTTCAGTCTCCTCTGCCATTGTGGGAGTGTTGTAGCTGTTTATTTTTTGTTTTGTTTTTTTATTTATTTATTTTGGTGTTTTAGGGAAAAGTCTACAAGGTGTTCAGGGTCTCACTATTAGATCAGACTCACGGTGATCCACCTGTTCACAGCCTCCCAAGAGTTGGGATTACAGGTGTGCACCACCATGCTCAGTCTCAGTTGCTGGCTCAGTGCGCCCTGGGGGCGGGGGTGGGGGCGGGGGCGGGGCTGGCACAGCAGGCCCAGGAACCCCTGGCCCCTGCTTTAATCCACTGAGCTACTTGGCCAGCCCTGTGGCTGTTTAAATCCCATGTATCTGCATCTGCTGGAAGGGTGTGGGTCACCTCTGCTGTAACCTGAGGGGTTCCAGGTAGGACATATGATACAGCAGAAAAGCTGTCAGCCCAGTGAGAAGGGAGCAGTGCTGGTGAGATTTGCTGCCAGACTGCTGCTCTCACTGCAGAGTAGAGTTCGAAAGGCAAGGGGCCTTGTTGCCCTACACCTGTGCTAGGTGTTTTGAGTTAGCCACGCTTTTGCAGTCCATCAGTTTCTTAGAGACTTCCCAGTGTGATGAATTTTGCGGTGTATTCAGCTGGCAGGGCCATCAGCAACCCTGTGGGCTGGCTTGCCATTTTGTAAAGTATATGTTTGTTTAATCTACAAGTCTCCACTTTCAGATTGACTTTGGCATCAGTATGTATGTCTCTTCCTTTTCTATTACTTGTTTTTAATTGTTTTTCTCTGAGTAGCTTGAGTATAGCTTCTCTATTAAGCTATGTTGAATCTTTCCTGCATTGTTTCTTTAACCAATATAATAGAGTGACCTTCTTGCCTTTTCTGGTCCATTTTAGCTTGAAGTCCGCTTTAAGACCACTGCCTGCTTTCAGAACCATGGTGCAGAAACATTCTGTGTCCCTTGATTTTTAGTCTGTGAATTTCTTTCTGGAATGGATGTGTCTCTTTATATGCAGCAAACCGCAGAGTTTTGTTTCGATCCAGTCTGCCAATCTGTGCCTTTTAATTGGAGAACTGAGGCTGTTTGCAGTGAGAGTTGTTACTGAAAGATTGACTTATTGTCATTGTGTTATTTTTCTGTTGATCCTCTTATCCCTTTAAAAAAAAAAATTACCCTACTGTTTCATTTGATCAAGCTTTTTGATGTTTTGGGCTTTATTATGTCTGTCTACGATTTCCTTAATTTTTTTTTTTTTTTTTTGAGTACTAATTTGGTAGTGGTTTTATTTTATTTTTTTTTTTGAGGGAGTCAAGAAATAGTTTTTATTTTATTCATTTTTAATTAGTTATGTTTACTTGTACATTTTAGGTATATATAATGATGGCATTTTGCACAGAGAATTTGTATCTGTACATGATACATGTTGATTTTTTCCCATTCCCTTATCCTCCCTTCAACCCCACTTCCCCTCCCTATTGCAGATCAATCAGAGCCTGATGAACAACAGCAAGGCTGGATGAACTCAGGCACCTGGGTCTCAAAAATCTTGTCTGTCTGAGCCCTGACCTGAGCATACACATCATATTTCTTGAGAAGCTTAGAAAGTATCCATCACTGACAAAGGGCAATGTTCAAGAAGCCCTCTGAGTTATGAGATCCTGTGGTAGTGGTTTTAGAATGTCTATATTTGTAAGTTTTCAAAACGTTTTGTTCAATAATGGCTAGGTTGGAAACTTAACCTTTTAGGGCTTGAAACCTTCACTCCACACTCTCTGTGTGTTTGATTATATCATCTTTGAGCTTGTCTAGTTTCTTTGCTTTGTCTGATCACTTTGTATGTCTCAGCTTTCGTCTCCACTTGGTGCCCCTTGAATCTGCTTTGGGAGAGTTGGAAGTCTATAGTCATTTTGTTATCTTGCTTTTATTATGTTCATATAGATGGAGGGGGCAGTGCTGCAGGTGGAGGTCAAATAAAAATACTTTATTTGTATGAAGATATCTTTAGTTAGGTTATGTTTTCCATTAATTTGATCTCGGCTTATCTGTCAAAAATTGTGTGGGTGTGGCCAAGATCTGAGTATCTCAGTCCAGGAAGAGGATGATGTATAATTTGCCTAATGTCCAGCTCTCTGTTGACTCTGCCAGTAACTTATTTTTACTCCCATCAGTGAAGGCAGAGCCTGTGGTCCTCTCTGTGCTTTCCCTCTGAGGGTCTTCTATCCGGTATATTACCAAAGCCCTTTGACCTATGCAACTGTTTTTGTTGCTTTGCCTTCAGATCTTTACCCCTGGTCCCTGTTTTAAAGAACTCCACGTACCACCCAGAGAACGTGGCACAGTCCTCAGGCTTGGCAGATGGCCTCTATTGCCTGTGTGGGCAAGTGGACAGTGGGTAGGATTTCATACTGTTTCAGATCTTCCCATTGTTCCCACTGTGGTCAAGCTCCACTGAGTCTCCCCCTCTCCTTTGTCTCAGAGAGAGACAGTGGGTAGCAAGGTCTTTGCTGCCCACTATTCATGGTATTGACCCTTTTTCTCCTAGGGTGGAGGGCTTCCTCTGATGCTGAGTGGAGGGTGCTACAAGGACAGTGTTGCTGGTGTTCTAGAGAATGTTGGGGCAGGGTATCAGTTTTTGTGTAGCTGGCTATACCATTGTCTCATTGCAGATGGCTTCCTGGTGGCCCTGACTGCAGTGAACTCCCTTGCTGAGTTTCATCTTCCAAGTGAAAGGAAGAGTATACAGGAAGCTATCCCAGGAGTCTGGCCTCTGAAGGACTTTTTCTTTCCTTACGCTGTTAGACCTGTTCCCAGGTTGCCAGGGCATGTTCACTGGGTAAAGAGTGGGGAGAGTGCTGGGGCCCCATCTTCTTTTTTCAACTGACCAGGTACTTGGTTTTATCTGGAGAATTCATTTTTCAAATTAGTTTTCAATACCTAGGTATGCTTGCTCCCCTGTTTCAGAAAACCTGCATTATCTGGTGTCTATTCTGAGCTTTTCCAGCAGACCTCCTTCTCTAACCACCTATCTTGAAATATACTGTCTTTTTCCTAATAATGCTATCTTAATTTGTTTTTCTGTTGCTGTAACAAAGTGCTTGATTGTTGGGCTGTTTATAAGGAACAGAAGTTGATTTGCTCATGAGTCTAGAGGCTGGGAAATCCAAAGAGCATGGTGCTGTATCTGCTTGGCATCTGGTACCACTGGCATCTGCTCAGGTACTGCATCAGATCATGGAAGAGGCCATCACAATGGTGGGAGAGAGCAAAACTGTCAGGTCAGGTCTCGCTTACAAAGTCATCGCCCTGTCATGGAGGTCCTACCCTGGAGAATTTTAATCCTAACTACTTCCTAAAGACAACATTCCCAAATGCCATCAGGGCATGAATTTTGGATTTACATTTTCAAGCCAGAAAGTGTAGGGAATACATGGAAAAGATAGCACTTATTTTAGTCTTTCTGCTTTGAAATTTTAGGCTTCATTTTTTCTTTTTATTTTACTTAAATGAAATTGTTCATTTTGAATAAGTTATTCCTTTGCTGTTAGGACCATTCCTTCCCATCAGAGTTGAATGTATACATTTGCCACTATTTGCCTTTACAGATTTAAACTTTTGGTGCGTGAAAAATGTTTCCTTCCTCATCACCTTTGCTTCCCCTCTCCCCATAGCACTCGGACTTGAACTCAAGATCTTCACACTGAGCTATATCCTGAGTCCTTTTATATTTTATTTTGAGGTAGCTTCTGATTAAGTTACTAGGTCTCCCAGACTAGGCTTGATCTTTTGAAGTTTCTGCCTCAGCTTCCAGAGTGCTGGGTTATAGGAGTATGCTACCGCACCTGGCTAGTTGTGATTTTAAGTTAGGTGTTGCTGTGTTTAGTCTGTCAAGTCTTCCTTAGTGCCATGCTCATAATTTAATCTGTTCTGTTGTCTTCATCTTATTTTTTTTTTTTTAATGAATTTCGCACAGGGTGTACAGCATATGCAGGGTTTCACTACGTAGGTCAGACTCATCCTGAATCTCCTGTTTTCAGCCTCCCAAGAGCTGGGATTACAGGCTCTGGCCACCCCACGTGGTGGGGTGGGCCTACATGCCTGGGATCCAACCCACAGCTGAGGTCTGCCTATGCAGGCACTTTAGTTTGCTGAGCTATCAGGCTGGCCCCTGTTTTCTTCATGTTGATCCAGTTTGCAAATCTCATGATAGTCTTCCTTTGCAGTTTCTTACTTGTAGCTTGAAACGTGAGTCCCACTTTTATCAGAAATTGTGATTTAAGAAAAGCTTAAATTACCACTTGTTCCAGTTATAGTTGGTTGTCATTAATGTCAAATAGTTACAGTCTATAAGATCACAACAAACATCTAATTAGCAAAATGTGACTCATCAATTTGAAGAGAAATATGGTGTTAAGTTGTTGTGTTTGTTTTCATTAACTGATCAGTAATATGGTTGTCTAAATCCTATCTATGTCTAAAAACTCCCAGCTAGATAGTGTTAGAGTGACTCATTTATTGGCATTGAATTTATGGCCAATGTTATATTAGTCTTTGTATGAATCAAGCACTTAATATGTTTTCTTAATAAGGTATATCCTGCCCTTTTTGTGTTAAGATTCTTAGCACTTTCAGCACTGTGTAGGGGTCATTTTAATTAGAAAAATCAACAAGAGGCATAAAGTACAAGAATGTTTCATTTGCTAGATAGCCCAAAGGACATGTATTTACAGTATAAGCTGCAACAAGAGGGTGCTGTCACCTTGTCAGGTTTCAGCTAGGAATGTGTGCTTGGACAGCTAAAATCTTTTTTTTTCTGAGAATTACTGTTACTTGGGGATTACAAATAAATTTTAAGGATTAGTCAAATTTTCAAATACATAATTTTCAAATAATGATCAACTGTAATTCTTCTATTCTAAAATGTCCAAGTTTTAGGTGTATAGATACTTTTTTTAGATTTTTTTAAAATTTTTTTCTATATTTGTAAATAGGTACTTTGATTTGGTAGTTACACCCTTAGAGTTTCCTCTGATTTCAGAGATCACTAATTAAATTCATATCACCTGGTATGTATCAAAAAACATACAATAAATGTATGTAATATTTTTATCTGAGAAATTTAGAGAAAAAATTATTAAAATAAGGTTTTTAGCCTAAGCCAGGATAATTCCAGTCTTTCTCAAATCACTGAGCTGCTTAGAAGTGAATGCAGGTTCTTGGGTCCTTAAGAGTACAGTCACCTGGTGGTGTTTTGGCTAATGGTAGACCATGTGTCTGTTCGTTGTTCTGGAGGATTATAATACTTAGTGGTGCTATAGCTCCCTTAGTTTGTGTAAGAATACTCTATGATGGTCACACAAGGTCATAAACCATCTAGTAATGAAATTTTCAGAATATATATTTGGATTACAAAAAATAAAGTAAGGTAATTAACAACAGGTAAAAGAGCAGCAGATAAGAATGCATAGGTTGGGCCGGGGAATGGCTCAGTAGGATAAGCGCTTGACTGACACATGCAAGGATCTGAGTTCAATCCCTGGTTCTGCCAAAAAAAAAAAAAAAAAAAGAATGCGTAGGTAACTTAAAGAAAAAAAGTATAGCTTAGACATAGATGTTAGGGGAGTGGGTATAGTAGAGCACCTGCCTCACATGCATGAGGGTTGCCCTGGGTCTGATCCCTTATACCACAACATGTGATTGTATGTATAGCTTTATAGGGAATGGGTAGATGCAGAATGTCAGCTGTCCTGTCTAAAGACTAGCTTTTTTCTTTCCCAGGAGACTAGGAACCTCAATTTCTTGGTTCTACATGTAGAGATTTCTTTCTCTGATATTACTTCTTTCCCCCTCTTAACAGTCCTTTTGTTTTGCTTTATTATGTTTTTTGAGATTAGGTCCTTGTCTTGGTTACTTTTCTCCCCTTTCTGGAACAAAATAGCTGACACTCAAAATTAAAGAAGGACAGGTTTATATAGCTCACAGATTGTGGAGATTTTACTCCATGATCAGCTGGCTCTCTACAGTTCGTGGTGGCGGAAAACAGCAAAACTGCAAGAGCGAAAATAGAAGAACAGCAGCAGAGAGCAAGTACCCCTCCCCCACCCCATGCAGGCTACTCACTCCAGGGCAGGTGGAGCACTCACATCCATAATCCCAGCATTGGATCATGAATTAATCACAAATGCTAGAAGCCCGCATCATGACTCTCTAAGGTTTTGGAGGGACACAAACTGAAATAGTCCTTCTATATAGTCCAAGACAGCCTTCAGTTTTCTCTATAGCCCAGTCTGGCCTTGAACTTGGTGTCCTTCTGCCTCAGCACCCTCACTGGTGGAATTTCAGGCATGTGCCACTGTACCTGCAAATCTTTAAATATAATTTCTGTAACAAAAATAAATTTATTTTATAGTTCACTTACTGTGAGCATCTGAATATTGATGTGTACAGTGCATTAAGGAAAGACCATAGAATATTTAATGAATGAATCATTGTTCCATTTTAATGATTGTTATTTCTAAGTTCCACCTCTACCAAGATAAATATGTTGGCATACTTTGCAAATATTTTTATTGGTAAATTGCTAAGTGTGGAATTGCAATGGGCAAAGGGTACTCAGATTTAAAATTTTAGGTAAAATATGAGATTGGCTTCAAAATATAGTTATACCCTTCTCACAATAAATGTATTTGCACCTTAAGCTTGTTATTATTATATTGTAATCTTTTATTTACCTATTATGTAGGTAGAAATGAATTTACTTAATCCTCCATATTTTGGGTTTTCACATTCATTGACTCAACCGGGGTGTTAAATATTGGGAGAAATTGTGTTTGTACCGGACATACAGAGCTTTTCTTCTGATAATACAGTGTAATAGTTATTTATATTGCGGGTAGAGTGTTCATAGGCTAAATGCAAATATTCTCCCATCCTTTTTGTTGTGGTATGATGAATCAGACCCAGGGCAACCCTGCTGTATTTAAGGCAGGTGTTCTACTACCCCCTGCCTCCCACAACATCCTTAGTCTGCACTTTTTTTTTAAAAGTGACTTGCCTGTTTTTATTTGTTGTTCATTTTCCTTGTGTTGATTATCTTTTTATTTCTTTTATCCTTTATATAGTTCACATAAAAAGTTACAAGGGTGGGGACATTGTGTTATTTACCATCTTCTCACCACACTATAAAAAGAGTTGTTTTTTGTTTTTGTTTTTGTTTTGGCAGTACCAGGGATTGAACTCGGGACTTTGTGCTTGCCAGGCAAACATTTATTACACTGAGCTATCTCCCCAGCCCCTACCACACCATAGAAAAGATTATGAAAATTTGATTCAGTTGATGTATGTCAATTTTGCTTTTCATACATGTTGCTGTATGAACATTTAAAAAAAGACATTTAGGGGCTGGTGAGATGGCTCAGTGGTCTAAAGCACCTACTTAGAACAAGCTTAGCAAAGCACAGGGACCGAGGTTCAATCCCCCAGCACCACATGCCAGCCAGCCCGCCCCCTGGTGGGCTGAGCTGGCCACACACACACACAAATAAATAAAAATTTAAAAAAATAAAAAATAAAAAAGACATTTAAAATTTTAATAAGCTTAAACTGATATATATTTTCATTGTTGGATCTTAGATTTTAAATTATTCTTAAATATTTTCTGTTAACTTTTCTGGGAGTGTATGTGTGTGTGTTTAGAAACGTGTTTCATCTCCCACTTCCCTTGGTGAGCCCTCCCTTGTTTCTTTCCTCTTCACCATCTATGATTTTCTTATATGAGTTTGTATACTTTCTCCCTTTTTCCCTTCTCCAGTTTTCTTTCCACCTTATTGTAGGAGGACACAGTTCTTCTGGCAAGATGGAATTATGATTACCCTGTGTAAGAAAAGTAGAGGTACAAGTCTGCAAAGTCTTTCATAAATTCATAGAAACTGTTTCCATTTAAGCAATTGCTGGAGAAGTGAAGGGTCAGAAACTTTCAGGAATGATAGATATTCTTGATTTTTTTGATGGTTTCACAGATGTACACACAAACCAAAACACATCACATTACTCATTTATATTTACACGTCTTTGTAAATCTAAATGAATGTAAGTATAAACATAGTTTCTTTGAATTTATGAAAGACCGTGTAAATTTGTACGTTGAGTTTTCTTACACAGGGCAATCCTAATCCTATCTTGCCAGAAGAACTGCATCTTCATACAAAGATAAGGTGGAAAGAAAACTCAAGAAGGGAAATCTGGAAAGATGTGCAAATGGCATCTTTTCATATGATTATTTTTCATCTAAATAGCTTCATTAGTGAAGTGTTTTTCCAGATCTTTTACTCCTTTTGAAAATTTTATGGTTTTCTTACTGAATTTTGAGAGTTCTGTGTTAGTCCTTTTTATATTCCTTTAAAGGACAACACAGACTAGATAATTTATAATCAGTAGAAATGTATTTGGTAATGGTCTGGAGGCTAATAAGTCCAGGATCAGACCGGGGAGATAGTTCATAGTTCAATCCCCAGTTCCGCAAAAAAAAAAAAAAAAAAAAAAGTCCAGGATCAAGGGAGACTGCATCTGAGGAGGATTATCTTGCTGTGCATAATATAGTAAGAAATGTTGAGAGAGAACGAAGGGAGACTAGACTTCCATGCATGAATCCACTTCTGATTTAACATTAATCCTCATGGCGTGAAACCTCCTGTGATCTCTCACCTGTCAATATCATTGCTTTGCGGGTTAAATTTTCAACATAATGAATTTTGGAAGGACACATCCATGGCTTTTGTAAGTCTTCAGGTCAGTACTAACCTTATAGTTTTGGTGTTTTCCAAAGTAGTTTTGGTATTTCTAAAGTCCTTTTGATTTCTGTAAAAATTGTTTCCTCATGCTACTTGGGATTGAACTCAGGGTGTTACTCTTGCTGTGCTTGTGGGGTTTTTTTTGTTTGTTTGTTTTTAATAGAGAATTTGCACTTGTGCTTTATTTTTCTTTCTTTATTTATTTTTTTGGCAGAACTGGGGATTGAACTCAGGCTCTTACGCTTGCCAGGGAAGCGCTTATTCCACTGAGCCATCTCCCTGGCCCTGTGCTTGTGTTCTGCCACAAAGCTGCACCTCTAGTCTCTCCATATGAATGTTCTAACCAGTTCATTGATTTCAAGTCTACTGGCATTTTGATTGAGATTATGTTGCCTCTCGTAGATGGTTTGTGGAGCTCTAACTCATCTCTAAAGCTTATACATCTCTTCACTTATTTAGTACTTGAATTTCTCTCAGCATTGCTTTATAGTTTTCAGTATGGATCCTATACTTTCTTTGGTCAGGTTTATCAGTAAATGTTACTTTTTTTTTTTTTTTTTCTGCAACTGGGGATTGAACTCAGGCCCTTGTGCTTCCCAAGCAAGCACTTACTCTACTGAGCTATGTCCCTGACCCTTGTTTCGTAATTTTTATGGTGTTGTAAATAATATCACTAAATTCATTTCTGATTGTTCGTTGCTTGTATTTAGAAAACAACATACTTTTTTGCTATGTATATTGCTATGTTATCCCATGCTCACTTATTGTTGCCTGTTTTTAAACCTACAGTAGAATTGTGATGTAGAGTATTATGCTATTAGCAGAAAGATTGTTTTACTTTTGCCTTCCAAGTAATTTCTTTTCCTTTATGGCATTGGCTAGAACTTCCAGTATAATACTGAATAGGAGTGGTGAGAATAGACATTCTTGCCTATTTCATCTTCTTAGGGAAAAACCTTTCAATTCTTTGTCCCAGTTTTTTATTGATGGTCCTTATCAAGTGAAGAAATTTGATAACTGAGTAGCTTTTCTTTTAAAAAAAAAATCCGGTATGGATGTAACATTTTGTCAAATTACTGTTAAATGGTTATAAGAATTTTCTTTTTTAGTCTGTGAAAATAATGAGTTTAGATTGATTTTGGAATATGCAGCAAATCTTTAATTTCTAACACAAATTGTACTTAATTATCCTTTTAATATACTGATGTGATGGACAGGGAGATAGCTCAGTAGAATAAGCACTTGCCTGGCAAGCTCAGGGTCCTGAGTTCAATCCCCGGGTTCCACAAAAAAGAAAAAAAAAATACACACACACACACACACACACACACACACACACACAGATGTAAGAGAGAAGACACACTCACTGATGGGGGCTGTAAGTTTAACCGAACATTTTTAAAATGTGCTTTTTACTCCTGATTTTCAAAATGAACCTGATTAAAAGCTACCATCTATACTCATGCCACAGCCTAAACGTTGGACTGCTTTGAAATTCCTTTGGCAGATTAGTCTTCCATATTCTCAGGACAGGAGCAAAATGTAGACAAATTTTCTGCCAAACCATCCTACACATGTTCTCTGGTCCAGCTGCCCTTGGAGTCCTTGTTCTCATCTCAAACATCCTGAGCTTGTCCAGAGTCTCCCATTAAGCCTGGCATATAGCGTTTTAGGGTTTTTCTAGCCAGCACCTCAAACCTTTGCTAAATTATCCCACAGACCAGTCAGATTGTCACAGCAGTGACTCCGCTCCTTCTCTTACCAGAATCTGTCTTGCTCACATTTTTGGGGACAAAATACCCAACACCCACACAAGGAAGAGGGATTAATTTGAGCACACTATTAAAAAAATGTTTCAGGGCTGGAGAGATGGCTCAGTGGTCTAAAGCACCTACTTGAAACAAGCTTGGCAAAGCACAGGGACCGCGGTTCGATCCCCAGCACCACATGCCAGCCAGACCCGCCCCCTGGTGGGCTGAGCTGGCCACACACACACACAATAAATAAATGTAATAAATAAAAATAAATAAATATTTAAAAATAAATAAATAAATAAAATAAAAAATAAAAAAATGTTTCAGTCCAAAGAAATGAGAGGAACCTGGGAAGGAGATAAGTCTCTCAAGACCTGCCTCCAGTGTCCTGCCTAGCACACTCAGTTATGAATGCATCGATGCGTTAGCCCATGAGTGAGCACAGTGCCCCTGTAGTACATTCAGCTTCCAGACACTTGCGAGTCTTGGGGGACACATCCCAGATCTAAACCATAACATATGTTTGAATATTGGATTTAACATAACTATAAATTATTCATACTTTTTATACATGGTACCTGAAGGTCATTTCAAAGGATAAATTCTTCTCCAATATGCTCTTAAAGGTACAGTCTGAGTATTAATACATTGCTTTAATCTTTGTTTTAATCTGCAAAGAAGAGAGTTTACTGCCTGGCAAGTGCAAGATTCTGAGTTCTATTGCCGGCACTGAAGAGAGAGAGTTTATAATTTAATGATTAGCAGTAAATTGTTTTAGAGTAGGTAAGATTGCCCATTAACCATTTCCACAGTTTTGGATAATGATTTAAATTACTTATCAAAGCTTATAAATCATGTGCAATCCACAGACCAAATTGAAGAATC
This sequence comes from Octodon degus, assembly GCF_000260255.1. Classification (NCBI taxonomy): domain Eukaryota; kingdom Metazoa; phylum Chordata; class Mammalia; order Rodentia; family Octodontidae; genus Octodon; species Octodon degus. The sequence goes on along the minus strand of NW_004524605.1, from coordinate 245,511 downwards.
ACTGTATAATTCTCGCTGATCTTTTTTTTTTTTTTTTTTTACCTCTCTTACAGGAAAAGTAAGAAGCTTAAGCTCATCTCTATGGTCATTAACTCACCTGACAGCTTTGCATCTGAGCGACAATTTTCTGTCTCGCATTCCTTCAGACATTGCCAAGCTCCACAATCTGGTGTATCTGGACCTATCCTGTAATAAAATCCGAAGTTTACCGGCAGAACTCGGAAACATGGTTTCACTCAGGTGTATAGATTCAACTTACTACATACCAAGTATATAACTTCTGAAACAATGTAAAACATTTATTTTAAGAAAAAAGACAGTCCATTTGATCATATTTAAAGAAAAGTAAGAGTCCAAGCATGGTGGCACATGCCTATAATCCCAGTGCTAGGAGGCCTAAAAACAGGAGGATCCCTACAAGTGAGCTGTGTAGTGAGACCCTGCACAAGATACATTAAAAGATAATTTAAAAAATATATTCTTTTTTGAAGGTTTTTTTTTTTTTACAAAGGCTTAAGGTCAACTAAATAAATAGTACATGATAGAAATTTTTTATTGTTATGCTTTGTGTAACATACATTGTGAACCAAAAATTTTAGACAAGTAAAGATAAATAGCTATGAGGCATCTGTATTATCCCCTGTTTGTATGATGGACAGATGAATGTACTGTACCCCCTTAATATTCATCCGCAAAACTATTGTTAGTTGGCTAACTTTTGTATCCCTTGGCTTCTGTGGATAGTATTAAAACCTAAGACATGAAAGAAACTAGGATTACAGAGTTCATTAAATTTGATGTATTTATTAAATTTGGTATCTTATAGTTCAGTATATAGGATTTGAATGCGCACAGTGTTTGGGTTAGAATCTGGACTTTGCTGTCTGCATTTTATGTGATCTTGGGCAAGCTTCTCAGTCTGATGATAGGGATACTAAGACAATAACCACAAAGCTCCTAGTGCCCTGCATTTCACATACTGTATTTTAAAAACTAGTGATTGCTTTTTTAAATTATTAGTATTTTTAAGTAAGGTGGATAAGATTCAAGTTAAATAAAGCTGAATTTCTGTCCATTATGTCAATCTCAGTTTATCTGGCCTTTATGCAGTTTTGCTAGCTTGCCTGCTGCATTCTGGGAAAAAGGAGTAAGTGCCTTGTGGGAGTTTCTTGGCCTCTACGGCTCCCAGTCCAGCCTTTTGACATTTTTCTAGGCTCAGTTATTGGGTGACTATAGCCATTTTTTATCTCTGAACAAGTTGACTTACAGGGTCTGTTTTCCTGTGTGATGTATTTGGACAGAGATAGGAACCATTTATTAAGAGCTAGTTTTTCTTGTTGAGATGATGGCTTTGGTTTGCTCAGAGTTGATCATGTTTCATTTAAATTTCAGAAAAGAAGGATTTTAGAAATAATTCTCCTTCACACTTAAGATCTGGTAAATAAAATAAATATGGGCAATTACCATTATGTCAGTATTGGATATCTGGTTGTTATATTTTTCCTTGAGGATTCTTAAAATATTTATATTATGGTTATCTGCACAGAAAAGTCATTAAAATAATTATCAGTAGCAGATACAGCTGCTGTTGTTTTTAAAATGAAATCTCAGTAAATGTAGGGAAATAGTAACAAAATTGTGTGGCTATCAGTAATCCTTTTTGAGTTAACACTACTTGATCTTTTTTTTAGTTCATGTGTTAGGTATAATTATTTTCTCTGATTTACACATATGTAGTAGACAGCTTCTGTGCTAATCAGTGCTACTCATACTGCTCTGGAGTAGTGCTAGTTTGCAAGCCTTGTGTTTCCAGCCTACAACGAGAGGAATATTGTAATTGAGAGTAATTGTTACGTATCTTTTGACTGTAAGAATTTTTAAAACTTGGAAATTGTGATTTTTGTCTTTTTTTGTTTCATATTTCTGGAAATTCACTTTTTTCTTGAACTTTACAGAAAGGTTGGTCTATAGCAGTTATTTTTAGGGAGCCTAACATTGGAATATAATACAAAGGTTTGTTATTCTTATGTATTTATATTCCAAAAAATTATGTTGTTGCTTTAATAGTTAATATATCTTCTTATTTCCTGGCATTTTTATGTCAACAGGGAGCTCCGTTTAAATGATAACCTGTTACGAGTTCTACCTTTTGAGCTGGGAAAACTGTTTCAGTTGCAGACTTTATGCTTAAGAGGTATGATTTCTGTATTTGTGCTTCTTACAGTTTTATGTATGTCTTTGAAGTTTAAAGAAACCATGGGAGAATCTTTTTATCAGATTTTTTGTGGACTCACTGTTTGCTAAAATTCATAGCTCCTTAGATATGTCCCAGAGTCTTTCTTACTTCTTTATTTAGTAGTACCTATTGTCTTTCTTTAATTTTTAATTTGGTAGTATTGCAGATTGAACGCAGAGCCTCACACTGAACTATCTCTCAGGCTTTTTTTTTATGTATTTATTTCTTTCAAGTCATGGTACAGTATTACTCAAGCTGACCTCAAATTTTCTGTTTCTCTGCCTCAGCCTCCATAGCAGCTGGGGTGTAGGTGCACACCAAAATGCCCAGCTCTGTGTTCTTTTTGCACCTAGAGTCTCACCATATCGTTCAGGCTGGTCGTGAACTACACTCAAAATAAAGGAGGAGGAGGGGCCCCTGGGAATGAAACTCAGTTAACAGAGCACCTGTCCTGGGGAGCTGTGGCTTCAGAAATATGTCAGAAATAATGCTCAGCTCTGTGTTCTTTTTGCTCTTCCAGAGGCTTTGTTTCAGTCAACCCTTTGTGTGTCTTGGTGACATATTTCTGAAGCCACAGCTCCCCAGTACAGGTGCTCTGTTAGAACTGAGTTTCATTCCCAGGGACCCCTCCGCCTCCTTTATTTTGAGTGTAGTTCAAGACCAGCCTGAACTATATGGTGAGACTCTGTCTCAAAAAAAAAGAAACCCACCAAAAAAAGACTCATAAAATACTACAGAAAACAGTAAATAGAACTATTGAGACCTGCTACTAAAGATAAGAAATTGAGTATATATTTTGAACTTGATGTGTGAGCACTTGACTATAATATGTTAGAAACCAGGGCCATAATTGGTCCATAAGAACTATCATGAATGAAATGAAAACAATTTTTGTTTCTGATTTTTTTTGAGGCCTTAAACTTGAAGTTCTTTTGCTTTAGCTTCCCAAATGTTGTGATTACTACAGGTGTATGCCACCATACCTGGCTTGAAATACTTGTTTTTAACAAGCAAGGTGGGAACTCCTATTTTAACAATATATCAAGGCTTGTAACTTTTTTAAAAATCAGATTGATTCTTTACTGTTCTTGGCCAGATTACTATACAGCTACTTTCTAAAACAATTATCACTCCTTCAAATATTGCATTCCTGTTTCTTAAAAAATGTAGTCAGTAAGGTGACATTTTATTCATATAAATTCATTTTATTTATTTACTTACTTTTGCAGTACCAGGGAGCGAACCCAGCACCTTGCGCTTGCCAGGCAAGCACTTATTCCACTGAGCTATCGCCCTGATCTCTAAGTTCATTTTATATATTATAAAAACAATTTAGAAAGTAAATGAAAAACAGCATACATTTATAACGTATATGAAATCATATTCAACGGCTATGTAAGTGTTTTACTTAGAGAGTTTTTATTTGTTGGTTAGACCAGCTCAGGCTTCTTAGAAGTCTAGTGAATAAAAACTAAGGATGCATTTTTTTGTTGTTAAATCTCCTAACTATATGTTCTGCTTCTAAATTTGAAGAACAGAAAACTACTAATAGTTACAAAATACGCCCATATACTGACCACCAGAATGAAGTGTTTTGTGACTGTCTTACTAATTTTTAATGCAAAAAGAAATAAATCATCATGGAATAGGAAAACTACCATTGTGTGTATTTCCATCTCAAAGTTTTATAAGCTCACAGTTTTTAATTTACAAACCATAATCCATGTTCAGTAAGAATTTACAAACGTGGGCCGGCCTGATAGCTCAGCAGACTAAAGCACCTGCTTAGGCAGAGCAATGGCCAGGGTTCGATCTCTGGTGTGCTGTGCTGGCCCCACCCACAGGATGTGCTCAGATGGTGATCGAGACTGGGTGTGGTGGTACATGCTGATAATCCCAGCGCTTGGGAGGCTGAAAACGGGGATTACTACGATCTACCTAGTGAGACCCTTTAGACTCTGTAGACCCCGTCCTAAATACAGGGGGAAACAAAGACTTTACAAACTTAATTGAAGTTCTGGTTATCAGCTACACATTTTCAGACTGCGGTAGTGTACATAAATCCCCTGAAAATAATTATACCCTTGAGATGGGCGGGGTGGTCTCCAGCTGTCCATCATTTTTGATGGCACCTTGCTCTCTCATTTCTGCTATTATGTTTATTCCTTATAATTGCAGTATCTCACAAAGGCTTTATATTTTTAAGTCTCAGCTTTGTAGATAGTTCCTTAAACTTTTGTGTTTAGTAGCACAGGGTTGTTTTTTTTTTTTTAATTTTGCTTAATTTTTGGGGGGTCTTCCAATATTTTGCCAGCTACTTCTTAAAACAGTTATCTTTGTGAAAAAATTTATCCTTGCTGTCTCACAGCTTCTTTACTTAAAAGAAATAAAATGTACCACATAATCCAACCTTGTCTTTGCTATAATACACTCCTACAGACCAAAAGTATTTCTGCCTCAATTAGTCGGTTCTTGTTATTTTCTTTAAAGTTGATTGCAGAGAGCTCCAGGACTTTGACTTTAGGTACTCAGGTCTTACTTTTGCACTTCCCCCATTGTTTTACAGTATTTTGAGATACTTACAGATTCACGTGCAGTTGTAAGACGTGCAAAACAGTCCTTGTGCCCTTGACACAATTTCTGCTGATGGTGTCATCTCTCAAAACTGTAGTACAGTAGCACAAACAGAATGGTCAATGTATAGAACACTTGTAAATTAATCTAGGGTTGGAGAGACAAATTCCAATGATCTTGTGCATGAATCTAAAAAAGAAAAAGCCAAACTCAGAAGGTAGAAGAATGATTACCAGCAGCTGAGGTTGCAGATAGAGTTTTGATAGGAGGAATAGGTTCTCCTGACTTCCGGCACTGCAGGTGAGTATAGTTAATATTTCAAAATAGCTAAGGGAATGCATTTTAGATGTTCTGGTTACAAAGAAATAAGTATTTGAGGTGATAGATACTTCATTTAACTTGAGTTGATCATCTCACAGCCTGTACATGAATTGGGATGTAACATTGTGCCCCATCGTTACACACATTTATGGACTTTAAAAGATGCAGAGGGCCAGGGAGATGGCTCAGTGGAATAAGCGCTTCCCTGGCAAGCGCAAGGGCTTGAGTTCAATCCCTGGTTCTGCCAAAAAAAAAAAAAAAAAAAAGCAGAAACTTTCCATCCTCAAAAGTTCTTCCATGTTGATCTTTCATAGCCATGCCAACTTTCTCTTCTTTGCAATAGTTCTTAACTTGTAACAACCACCAGTGTCAAGAATGTTATATAAGTGTGACCCTACTTGGTGAGATTGGCTTCTTTTACTGAAGTTAATTCTTTATGTGGTTTGTTTAACCATTTACCTATTGAGGGACATCTGAGTTGACAATTTGGAGCTGTTAGAATTTAAGCTGTTGGAGCCGGGGAGATGGCTCAGTGGAATAAGCAAGGGCCTGAGTTCAATCCCCAGTTCCGAAAAAAAAAGAATTTAAGCTGTTAAACATCCTCCATATGATGAATTATCTGGTGAACTTGAATCTTCATTTTCTAGAATAAATGCCCAGGACTGTAATTGTTGGGTCCTTGGGTTGTAGGTTAATTTTTTAAGGACATCAAATGTGGCAGAGGTCTGGTGGATTCAGTTCCTAGTGCCAGGGAAAATTTTTCCTGAACTTTTCATTTTTTTTTAATTTTTATATTTAGTATAGGGTCTCACTACACAGATCAGACTCGTAGTAATCCCCCTGTTTTCAGCCTTCCAAGTGCTAGAATTATAGGCACATGCCACCATGCCCAGTCTCAGTCTGTTCTCAGTGTTCTCCGGGGGCAGGGCCAACACAGCATGCTGGGGATTGAACTCCCAGCCTCTGTGTCTGCCTAAGCAGGCGCTTTATCTGCTAAGCCATCTGGCTGGCTTGCTAAACTGTTTTTATCTGCTTTTCTTCCTCTGTGAAATATCTCTTTCTGTGTTTGCCTGTATCCTAATTTAGTTGTTTTTACTGTTAAGTTTTGGAAATGTTTTAAATATTCTAAATACTAGTCCTTCGTTGAAGTTGTGGTTTGTACATATTTTCTTTTAGTGGTCTGTCTCTTCGAAGAAAGTTTTTAATTTTGGTAAAGGCTAGCTTACAGTTTTCTCATAGGTTCTACTTATGTCAAGTTTAAGAATTCTTAGTAATTTAGATTCTGAAAATTTTCTTCTGTTTTAAAATTTTTGTGATTTTATATTTCACATTGAAGTTTATGATCCATTTTGATTTAAAATTGATGTGAGAATTGTTTTAGCTGCCACTCCCCAGGGATGTTTAATTGCTCCAGCATAATTTATTAGAAGACCACCTTACCTCCTTTTAATTGCTTTAACACTTTTGTCAAAAATTATTTTGACATATTTGTGTGTCTGTTCCTAGATTTTCTGTTCTGTTCCATTGATCTGTATCTATCTGTCTGCCAATAACAGCAGTTCACTGTAGCTTGACAAGCCTTTGAAATAGCCTGTGCTGATTCTTCTGGTTCCTTTGTCTGTCTGTATAAATGTTGGAATAGTATTGTCCTAGTTACAAAAATAGTAGTGGGATTTTTTATTGCAGTTTCAGTTGTGTGTTCCTAACTGGAAAATTTAACATCTTTACTGGGTTATCTTCCAGTCCAGAGCATGTGTTTGCACTTACTTTCATTGTCATTTACTTTTTTCACAGTGTATCATTATTGAGTATATAGGTCCTATACATGTTTTTGATAGTTTATACTTTTTTGTTTTGAGTGACTGCAACTTATATTCTTTAAATTTTGCTGTCTGTATGTGTCCTTTATGTGTTTAGCTTTTGTTGTCTTGTGGAACTCACGTCTAAGAATTTCAGTATTTTGGGGGGGGTTGGTGGGTTTGTTGGAGGTTTTGGAGAAGTCATTTTGTTTAGATTTCTTATGTAGATTACATGTCTTCTACAAATATAATTTTACTTTTAATTATCATTTTGGACATGTACATCCTATGGTTGGGGATATAGCTGTGGCACAGAACTTGTCTGGGAAGTACAAGGTCCTGAGTTCAGTTGCTGGCACCAAAAAAAAAAAAAAGATACATTCTATATAACTTCAGTTCTTCTAAATTTGTTAAATGTTGTTTTATGGCCAGTGATCCCATCTTTTTGGCACAGAAAAAGAATGTGTATTCTATTACTAAGTAGAATATTGTGTATAAGTCAGATCCTATATATTAATGTAACACCAGTTAAATTAATGATGCAAAGTTTTGGGTTTTGATACTGGGAATTGAACGTAGGACCTTGCAGTTGCTGGGCAGGTGCTATGTCACTGAGCTATGTATCCCCATCCAGATAACAGTTTTTTTGTCTTGATTATCAGTTGTTGAGAGAAGGGTGTCTCCAAGTATAATGTGTAGGGTTATCCATTTTCCTTTCAGATGCGTGAATTTTTGTTGAGTCTTGTGGTGGTACATATTTATAATCTTAGCCCTCAGGCTGGTGTCAGACAATGAAGTTTGGAGTTATGCTTAGGGAACTTAGTGAGATCCTCTCAAAATGAAAAAAGGATAGTGATGGTAGCTCTCAGTTCAGAGGCTGAGTTCAATCCCCAGTACCAAAAATAAATTTTTAAAAAAGGTTTTGAAATTTTTTTGTTTAATAGAAACGCTTTTAGAATCTCTCTATCACCAGGTATGCTAGGGCCCACCCAGATTCCCAGCACTTGGCTGAGTAGGATCTTGGGAGTTTGAGGACAGCTTGGACTACACAGTAAACTCAAGGCTAGTCTGAACGATGCAGGCCCTGACTCGAAGAAGGGAAAAAAAAAAAAAAAAAAAAGAATTGCTGTGTCTTCTTGGAGGATTGACTGTTCATGATTACTTAATGTTGCTCTCTATTCTTGACAATTTTACTTGCTGTAAAGTCTACATTACCTGATACTAATATAGTAGCTCCTGCTTTTATTTAATACTTGTCTTTTTGATGTTTCCTTTCAGCCTGCTTGTTTATATTTGAATGGTTTTCTGTGGATCACATATAGTTGGATTATGTATTTTAATCCAATCCCATCAATCTTTTTAGTTGGCACATTTATTTTTATATTTAATGTTATTAATTTAGGGCTTAATTTTCTAATTTTTTATTGAGTTTATTGCTACATTTGAGGTACATATAATGATTACATTCATCATAGGAAATTTATACCTGTACACAATATAATTTGGTTCTCTTTTTTTTTCCCAATTGTCTCCCCTCTCTTCAACCCACTTCCTTCCTTATTTACAAAAGCTTTGTTTCTATTTTTTCATTTTTTCCCCTTTCCTTCTCTTCCCTCCCTCGTTTCCCTTCCCATTTTGATCATTTCTTCCTATTTCACTATATTTTGTTCCTTATTTACACTTTCAGTTTCTCACACCAGAGAAACTGCAATATTTACACCTGTCTCTGAATTATGTCACTTAAGAATATGGTCTCAAGGTACTACATCCATTTAGCTAGAAATGTTTCAAGCTTATCCTTCTTTATGCTGGAAGCATTCCATTGTATATTTTTTAAAAAGCCTTTATTCATTCATCAGTTAATGGGCATTTGGGCTGTTCCCAAGACTTAGCTATTATGTACTGTGCTGCTCTAAACATGGGTATGCATGTAGCACTGTGTTGTGATGCTTTTAATTCTATTTATTTATTTGGTGTTTTTAATTCTTTGGGGAAGATACCAAAAAGGAGAATAGTTCTGTTGAATGAACCTCTAGTCCTAGATTTTTCAGGAATGTCCACACTGATTTCCACAGTGGTTGTACCAGTCTACACTCCCACCAACTGCAGAGAAGGGCCCCCCCTCCACAATCCCTCCATCATTTGTTATTGGTTGATTTCTTGATGATACCCATTCTTTCTGGGGTGAGATAGAATTTGAGTATCGTTTTAATTTGCATTTCTCAAATGACCAGTATATTTATTTGCCATATCTGCTTTTGGGTCTTAATTTGGGTGGATTTTTTTTTTTTTTTTAACTACCTTATATAATCTAGATAGTAGTCCTTTGAGGAACAACTGGCAAAATTTTTTTCCCACAGTTTGTTGTCTGTTCACTTCTTTGGTGGTTTCTCTTGATGTGTGAAAGCTTTTTAGTACAGTAAAATCCCAGTTGTTGATTCTTTGTGATAATTCCTGTGCAAGCAGTGTTTCATTCGTAAAGTCTTTGCCTTTACCAGTGTGTTTGAGAGTTCTGCCTATTTTGTCTTCTAGCAGATTTACTGTTGCTGTTTCAATATTTACATATTTGATCCATTTTTATTCTGGTTTAGTGCATGATAACAGATAATGGATTCAGTTTTAGTCTTTGGCATGTGGAACACCAGTTTTTCCAGCACCATTTATTAAAGAGGCTCTCTTTCTTCTAGTGAAGGTATTTGGCACCTTTGTCAAAGATAAGGCCTTTGACGTTAGAATGTATGGAGAATGTCCAAAGAATGTTTGGAGTTGTATCTACATTATCTAATTTATTCCACTGATCCTCAGGTATGGTTTTATGTTTTTGTACCATGCTGTTTTCATCACAGTAGCTTTGTAGTATAATTTCAAGTCAAGGATTGTGATGCTCCCTTCCTTGCCTTGTTGCCCAGAATTGCCTTTGCTCTTTTAGGTTTCTTCTGGTTCCAAATGAATTTTAAGATTATTTTTTGCAGTTCTGTCAGATACGCTGTGGAATTTTGATCGGGATTACATTAAATCTGTGTAGCAATTGGAAGTATAACTGTTTTCACTGTGTTGGCTTTTCCTCCTCAAGAGAAAGGAATAT
>NW_004524605.1:217616-235396 GCF_000260255.1 Octodon degus | reverse complement strand
TTTTTTGCAGAACCGGGGATTGAACTCAGGCTCTTATGCTTGCCAGGCAAGCACTTATTCTACTGAGCCATCTCCCCGGCCCCTATCTTTCTGTTTTCTGATACCTTCTTCAATCTCCTTATTCAGAGTATTATAATTTTCACTGTAGAGGTCTTTTCTTTCCTTTATTAGATTGATTCCTAGGTATTTCTGTTTTTTTGGATGCTATTATCGAAGGTATTGTTTCCCTAACATCTCTCAGTGAGTTTGTTATTTATGTACAAGGAATGTTATTGATTTTTGAGTGTTGACTTTGTATCTAGCTATGCTATGAATTTGGTTATTAAATTGAAGTCTTTTGCTGGAGTTTTTGATGCCTTATCACATCATCTGCAGATGATAATTTAACTTTCTTTCCTATCCTTATTCCTCTTATTCTTTCTCTTGTATTTTTTTATTTCCTGTTTTTATCATTCTGTTTTTGTTTTTCTGTTTGTTTTCCTTCTTGTGAAGGATTTTTTTTTTGAGGGTGTGGCTCAGGCTGCCTTATGGGTGGGTCTGGTAAGGCAGGTGGGGCTGAGGATTGAACTGGGGTCCCCTGCGCCTTACTGGGTTTTCTAGTGCGGGCACTTGGACAGCTGAGCTAACCCACAAGCCCCCACCTTCTTATGGAATAAGCACGTTTTAGATGACAGTGGTCCCTTGGTTCACAGGTCTTTTGGTGGGCAGTTTGGTTCTCAGGGAGAAGCACTTGGCAGAATTTTGGTTTTGTTTGCAGAGTCTACATTGGGTAACAGGCATGACCAAGGCCATCTTTCCCACACAAATGCAAATGTGGCATTTGCAAAAATATAAAACCATACCTGAGGATCAATGGAACAACTTTTCCAAAATCATGGAACAAATTAATTCTGCGAATCAAGGTACCACTGTATCTAATTTATCAATAATTTTGAGTGTATCTATTTGTATAGCTTTCTAAGTGGTCACTACAAGTATTACGATTCATGGTCTACTGCTGTTGTTTTAGCAGTTCAAATAAAATGTAGACATCTTAACTCTTAATCTTCTGTAATTTGCCTGCATGTATAATACAGTTGAAATAGTTTAACATTACATATATAATTACAGCAAGGTTATTAAATATTTTAAACTGTCAAAAATGAGTAAGAAAGCTAAAGGGAAGAAAAGCTCATTCCTATTCATAGTTTTGGTTTACGTATTTCTTTCTCCCAATTATATTGCAAGATTTCTTTTCTGTTTCCTTTGTACTTACAGAACTTCCTTTAGTGTTGCATTGAGGGTAGGTGTACTAACAGCTAATTCTTTCAATTTATTATTGTATGAGAAGTGTCTATTTCTCCTTCATTCCTAAAGGTTATTTTTACTGGGTATAGAATTCTGGGTTGCTGGATACTCCCCCCCTCCCCATACCAGAGATCAAACTCGGGACCTTGTGCTTGCCAGGCAGGCACTTATACTACTGAGCTATATCCCCAGCCCCCACAACCCTCCCCCTTTGGGGGGGCTGCTTTCAAGATTTTCTTACCTTTAGCATTCAGAAGTTAATTTATAGGGCCAGGGAGCTAGCTCAGTAGAATAAGCGTTTGCCTGGCAAGCACAAGATCCTGAATTGAATCCCTGTTACCGCCAAAAAAAAAAAAAAAGAAAAAAAAAAAGAAAGTTAATTTATGAGGTGTAGTTCTACAATGAGAGTCTTGTCATCTTTTTGGGTGTTTTCTTTCTGTTAAGATTGGGTCATTTTTGTTTTGTCTTCTAATGAACTGATTCTTTCCTCTTTCTGTTCTGCTATTGAATCCACATCCTCTGAGCTCCCCGTTCTACCCTCCTCCATTTATCCTGTTTTTGAGTTCTAATATTTCCCTTTGGCTCCTTGTATCTATTTGCCAAACGTTTTTCTTTTTTTTTTAGAATTTTTTTTCTTTGTATATTTAGGACAGGGTCTATAGGTCTACAGGGACTCACTAGGTAGATGGGGCTCGGTGATTCTGTTTTTCAGCTTCCCAAGTGCTGGGATTACAGGCACATGCCACCACGCCCTGTCTCAATCACCGTCACAGTGCACCCTGTGGGTGAGGCCAGCACAGCTCACTGGTGATCAAACCTCCAGCCACTACGCTGTGTCTAAGCAGGCTCTTTAGTCCACTGAGCTATCAGGCTGGCCATTACCAAACATTTTTCTGTGCTGAATCTCTTTCTCTGTTTTCCCCATTTATTAAGGCATATTTGTAATTTCTCTGAAAGCATCTTTCATGACTGATTTCTCTTATTTAACTGTAATGTTTCTGTTATCTTGGTGTGGGAATCTTTTATTTATCTTCAAGTCTTCTTTTTTCTTGATGTGATGAGTGATTTTTAGTTGAAATAGGACTTAATGTTAGGTTCTGGATCTTAAACTTTTCTTTTAGCTGCATTTTCTCTAACACTCATGGCAAGGGAAGCAGGAGCACTGTCTACTGCCAGAAGACATAGAAATTCGTATTTTACTTAGCCTTTGTGGATATATCTGGGAGTAGAAGATCCTCATTGCTGTTGGGTAGAAGTAGTAGTTTGTCTCCCATGTGGACTTCACAGGTACTGCTTATGTTGGTCTCATTACTGCCAGAAGGTGGTAAAATTCTTGACTTTGCTTGGATTCCTGTGGTACCCCTCAGAAGGAAAGTGGAAAGAGGCTTCATTACTGATAGAGAGGAAGGTGCCTGGGGTTGAGTGCTCAGCTCAGATGTTACCCCAACAGGAGTGTGGGGCAGTTCATTCTGTCACAGTGAAAGCCTAGGCTTCTAACTTGGTCTTTGCTGGTGTGTAGATCTGGAGTCATGTTTAGTCAGCCCTTTGCCAAATGTTTGACCTTTGTGGGATTTTGTTTTGGTGTGCATCCCTTGGTAGTTCCATATCAGTGGTTTTTTTCACCTCCATGTTGGGGTACATGAGGTTAAAAAAAAGTAAACCCAAGAACCACCACTGTGTCAGCTCTGGAGGTATCTGGCCATTCTGTCTTTTTCCTCATCTTTCATAGTCTCACATGTTTCACTTCCTTATGTGTTTCTCTTCTGTAATGTATAGAATTTTTAGTTGTATTTAGCAAGAAAGGAAAAAAATGTTTATGCTGTTGGTTCTGAAACTTTGTCATTTATTTCTGTTCCTTTTGAGGATCCTGAATCATGTTTTAATTCTAGAGTTTTGTTGTTATTATATTTGTGTTTTTTAAAAAAAAGATAATGTATTTGGTACAGGGTCTCACTACACAACTTGGACTTGTAGTGATCCTCCTGTTTTCAGCCTCCCCAGCACTGAGATTACAGGCTTGTGCCCCCACAGTGTGTGTCAGTTGGTGGCCAGCTCAGTGCACTAGGGGGTGGGATCAGCACTGCATGTAGTACCAGGGATCAAATCCTAGTCCCTGTGCTTGTCTAAGCAGGCACTTAGTGCGCTGAGCCATCTCACCAGCCTGTTGTTATTGTTACTGTTAACTTTACCCTGTAAACATGTTCTTTTTCCAAGCAGTGAAGAGTAATTGTAAATTGAAAGAAATTTCAAAAAGCAAACAGACATTGGTGAAAATACACCATTGGATCTCATTTGCACTTTCTTTGAGAGTCATACTTTTTTTTTTATGCTTAGGAATAGTTTTTAATTTACAAAGAAAGATCTCAGAAGAGAGGATCACAATTACAAGTAAGTAGTTAACAGTCACCTCTACATTTTTTTTTTTTTTTTTTCACTAAAAAGTACTAAAAAGAAGGCATCAATGTAGGTCTGGTTAAAATGGGCTGCATACCTAATGTTCTGATTGACATACTGTTCTTTTTTTAGTGGTACCAGAGATTGAACTCAGGACCTTGGGCTTGCCAGGCAAGCACTTACTCCACTGAGCTATTGTCCTGGCCTGACATAGTATTCTTGAAACATGAGTAACAGAAGGTCCTGGTACTTCGTGTATGTACCAAGAGCTAAATGAAATATAAAAGGACCATTGCAAGAATAAAGAGCTGTTGACATGAGAAGCTGAAACTTTTATTATTTGTCTTCTTAACAAAGACCTTTTTTTTATTTGTTATTGGTAGAACCTTAAAAGTGAAAGAGATTCTAAAGGTCAAGTAATTTTGCTAGTTCTTTCATCCATGTAATCTAGCTTCTTTGATTTCAAAGAAGGTGTACTTCCCAGGGTGGGACATTTTACTGTCAGTATCTCTAATGTCTGCCAGCCACTTTTATTCTGAATTGGCCTTTCCTGTTAGATCTTGTCCATTGGTTCTTTACTCTGTTTTAATTGTCTTTGACAGGAGTATAGGGGGCAGAAATAATCACTTTTTCTTCAAGGTTTGGATCATTATTAAATACCTTATTCCTTCATTTTTCTTTGATTTTCATTGCCAGATCGTTCACAATTTTGTCTGCCTTTTTTCGATCTGTATTTCTCTTGTTTTCTTAAGTGGAGCTGTGGCATTCAGAGCAACATGCAACACTTGTATGACAGGGGCAGGAACTTGGCTGCTTGAAATACTGTACTATGCTCTAACTCCTTGTTTGTACATAACAGAAGTCTTTCTGAGAGCATTTGAGACCTTGAAGGTACTTGTAAGTTGTTGTACTTGCTTTAGTTTTCAGCTCAAAACTGTTTTGAATTTATAAATGGCTTGTGGTCCCAAGAGTTTTTTCTTTCCTTGGTGAGTTAATGCTTAGCAAGTCTATCTTATTTTGTTACATAATGCAGTAGGTTTTTTAAAAATATCTAAACACAAGACATTTTTATTATGATGATGTTTTCTTGTTAGCTTTGTGGCATTCTTGAAGTTTTATTTCTTGTTGATTGATTATATTTGTCATGTTTTCTCTCCTGTAATCCCCCTTCCCAGTCTCCTACCCTTATCCTTGTCTTGTTATGCTCTCTTTTAACCATCATAACCATCTCTGTTGTTTGAAGTGTTGGTGAGGCGGGGTCAAATACAGAGTACTGCTAGAGCACTTCTGTATTGACATCAATCGATCAGTCTTTTTTTTTAGTATTTCAGTTGAACATGGTATAAGTGTCTTACATTTTAAATCAAAAACTGAAAAACAGTGTCTTCTCTAGTTTGGTAAGTTGTTAGTAACTATGCCAGTTGTTACAGGAAATTGGAGAATTTTTATGTATTTTTTAAAGTTTGAAATATTTTAGTATTTATCTTAGTTTCATTTACCTATTTTTAAAATATTCCAGGAAATCCACTTACCCAGGACATTTTGAACCTCTCTCTGGAACCAGATGGAACAAGAAGGCTACTGAACTATTTGCTTGATAATTTGTCAGGTACTGCAAAAAGAAGTAAGTGGTCATTTGTTTAAACCTTCTTATTAGGAAGACGTACAAGAATATTGCTTAATTTTTTGTTTTCTATATTTAACTAGTTTCCACAGAACAGCCACCTCCAAGATCTTGGATCATGTTACAAGAACCAGACAGAACAAGGCCAACTGGTTGGTAACATAATTTTTTAACTCTTTATTTGTACGTAATCTCAATAAGCCTTATTCTTGACATGCTTTAGATCGGTGGTGTGAACCTGTGGCACGTGTGCTAGAGAAGGCTCTAAAATGCTAACCATCACTGCTTTAGGTAATGGGCAACAAACATTAAGGCAGAATGCATTTGGTTGATTGGTTTAAGAGGTCATAATAGAAGCTTCGTTCTTGCTTATCTGGGCTCTGTGTGTGCTATGCTATATGTAAACTTCTCAAATGGATGCATTGTTATTCTCCAGGGAACATCTAGCACTGTCTGAAGGGCAGTTTTGATTATCAGAACCGGGAAGAGTGTTACAGGCATCTGGTGATTAGAGGCCAACAGTGCAGCTAAACGGTGCCTTCTACAGTTTACCCACCCAGAATGTCAGTAGTGCCACTGTTGAGAAGCCCTGATATAAAGTATCAGTCCAGTTCATTTTTAGTGAGTAACTAAGATCTTTCTGTAGTGAAAGTTTCCAAATCTTAAAACTGTTCCAAAAGTATTTAAATTTAATGAAAATTAATTTGGAATTAATTCCAAGTTTGGAATTAATTTGGAAGCTCCCTATATATAACAGGATTTTGTCTATGATACACCCTTTCTTTTGCATGAATGAACACTATGGGTATGACATTTAGTTGTACTTTGCTTTATTGTGCTTCACAGATACTGCTTTTTTGTTCTATAAATTGAAGGTTTGCAGGAGTGCTGTGCTGAGCATGTCTGCCATCATCATTTTTCTAATAGCTCAGATAATGATTGACATTTTTTAACTGTAAAATGTATCTGAAGTTACATGCCCTTTTTAGACATGTATTACACACTGATGGTAATATAGTATAAGTGTTACCATTTGTGTGCACTGGAAAGCTGAAAGATTCATGTGACTTGCTTTATTGAAGTAGTCATTGTATTGCACTGAGTGGAACTGAACTCATGCTATCTCTTAAGTGTGCCTGTAGTTTTCTATATCCTGCATTAAGAATCAGTGACCTAGTGGAAGAAGTAGAAAAAAGAGGAACCTTGGTTTTAGAGGTTGAAGAGCTCAAAATCTTGGTCTTTTGGCTTCAGACTTTCTGTGCTTACCATAATAGCGGATAACCTATTGTACTCTTAATTTGTTCATAAATCTCTTTTCATTACCTATCTTTACATCCTCTGTATCTGGCATATAGTAGATTTTTAGTAATAAATATGTTGAATAAAGACAAACTTAACATTTAAGTGAAAACTGTTACTGAAATTGCCTTTTTCCCCCTGCCATTTGTATGAATAAGTAGTTATTTTTTCTACAGCCTTGTTTTCTGTCATGTGCTATAATGTTCTTTGTGATAAATATGCGACCCGGCAGTTGTACGGCTACTGTCCATCATGGGCACTAAATTGGGACTACAGGAAAAAGGCCATTATTCAAGAAATCTTGAGCTGCAATGCTGACATTATAAGTCTTCAGGTAAGTCACACAGAAGAATATTTAAATTGCAAGAATCTTACAACATTGGCAAAGCAAGAAACAAAGATACTAGAATATGTTACACCGACACATTTGAAATCAGAGCTTCAGCATTTCTTAAAATACCAGCTTTTTTCTGTTTTTAGTAAATTGTAAGTACCTTACCTGCTTTGCTTTGCAACACTATGTTACCAAATAAAGCAAATCTGTTGTGTTACATATCGAACATTTATAAGAGCAGATAAATGTTCACTTGCCTTCCTCCTATAGTGTCCTGCACATTTTTGAGTTGGGTGGTAAACTAACTAAAATTGTGGCATTGCCTTGGCAATTTCACTTCATCACTAACATTAACAGAAGTTAGGACATAATGAAAAAAGGATTGGAGCTTATGCACAATAACTTTGTGTTTTGGTCCCCCTCTTATAATAACTTACAAAATCTTGGGCAAGTCACTGTGCCCTCATGGATCTGAAATTATGATCTATGAAATTCCTCCTAGATCTATGATTTATTTAGTCAATCCTAAGATATAGAGACATAGGGGCTGGAGAGATGGCTCAGTGGTCTAAAGCACCTACTTAGAACAAGCTTGGCAGAGCATCAGGGACCGCGGTTCGATCCCCCAGCACCACATGCCAGCCAGTCCCGCCCCCTGGTGGGCTGAGCTGGCCACACACACACATCTCTCTCTCTCTCTCTAATAAATAAAAAATAAAAAATAAAAATAAAAAAAAAAAAAAGATATAGAGACATATACGTTCATGTGATTGTGTGTCTTCTGTTTCATTACTCCTAAACAACAAAGAATTGACCTTGCAAATAACTGGTACCTATAAAAGGACAAATATATGCTATGATTGCTTTCAGATAAATTAGATTGAATAGATGTTGTTATTTAATCTGCAGCTCAGTCTTTTACCACTTCAAGCTTTAAAAGACTTTACATACAGAGTTAATATATAGGGCTAGGGGCTGGGGAGATGACTCAGTGGAATAAGCACTTCCCTGGCAAGCACAAGGGCCTGAGTTCAATCCCCAGTTCTAATAAATAAATAAATAAATAAATGGGTATCGTATAGCTAATTTTTGTCCTGTAAGTAACTTTGCCATTTACAACTTTTTCAGGAGGTTGAAACAGAACAGTATTACAGTTTTTTTCTGGTAGAACTGAAAGAACGTGGTTATAGTGGATTCTTTAGTCCTAAGTCTCGAGCTAGGACAATGTCAGAACAAGAAAGAAAACATGTTGATGGCTGTGCAATATTCTTCAAGATAGAAAAGTAAGTCTTTTTGTTTTTCAAAAAGAGAAATGTTCTTGGTATTTGCAGGATGGGGGCCAAAGGTGTAAAAATTGACAAATAAGAGAATGAGACACTATTATTAATCAAGAAAATAGTACTGTTGACTCAGATGTTTTTGTTTGTTTTAATCATCAGAAATAACTTCGTTTTGTAGACATGCTTAAAGTGCTGCTGTTCCTTCAGGTGTTTACTAGGACCTCAACTCCAATTGTTACTTGAAATACTACTTCCTTAACATTCCCAGTAGGATGATAGAGGGATTCTTAAACATATATATATATATGATTTATTTATTTATTTTTGGCGGAACTGGGGATTGAACTCAGGCCCTTGAGCTTGCCAGGCAAGCGCTTATTCTACTGAGCCATCTCCCCGGCCCCAAACCTATATTTTGAAAAAGAATTATTTATAAACTATAAGATGAACTATTTCAGAATGAAATCTAAATAGAAGATTATGGCATTACATTAATTTGTAAAGGTATTTCCACATGCTATTTATATCAATAACAGATTGAAAACGTTGAATGGATGTGAGAAGGTTGGTGCTGAGTGCAAGGGATTTTCTATAATGTGACTTAAGTGCCATCATATCTGTTAAGGAAGTTTGGCAAAACTATTTCCCACAGTAGTAATATCTTGATATTTCCCATTCTTTGTTTATGTGTGTTTTTGTTTCTGTTTTAGATTTACTTTGGTTCAGAAACACACTGTTGAATTTAATCAGCTAGCAATGGCAAATTCAGAAGGGTCTGAAGCTATGCTGAACAGAGTCATGACAAAAGATAACATTGGAGTTGCAGTACTGCTAGAACTTCAAAAGGAATTGATTGAAGTGTCACGTGAGTGGTCCTTTCACTTTCCGTAAAATTGTTCTCCAAAATTTAATAATTCTGATTAGCATCTTCAAAAAGAATAAAAGCCAGACATCTCTTTATGTATTAATGGTCTTATCTAACACCTGAAGAAACTCAGTGAGAATTTGTTTTTCTAAAACATGCTGTTTTCCACAAAGCTTGAGATAAGAAAACATTGCTCAGAAAAGTATTACAAACCTCAGAAAGACACAGCTGAAAAGAACTTCTATTTTTTGCTCTCAGGAATTTTTCACATAAAAGAAACATTGAAGTAAATGTTAATTAAAGTAGCAATGGATAAAAACCCTATACACTTTTATAATATCTTGTCAGAAAGATATAGATATAGATAGTATAAGCTAGCTTGCCTTTCTTTTTTTTTTTTTTTTACCCCAGAACTGGGGATTGAACTCAGGCCCTTGTGCTTGCCAGGGAAGTGCTTATTCCACTGAGCCTTCACCACAGTCTCCCGGAACTGGGGATTGAACATAGACCCTTGGGCTTGCCTGGCAAGCGCTTGTTCTACTGAGCTATCTTCCTGGCTCCACCTTGCCTTTCTTATCTACTTGTAATAATTTTATTGAAGGTCTTGAGTTTGAAAATAGTCCATTTACTTCAAATTCGAAGCATATTTAAAGTGGCCATCATGCTGAGAACTAAAAACTTCTGAATAATTTGAATGGGGGTATTTAATGTAAGGGATGTTGAAGATAGTGGAATTTAATGGTTAATATTGAAGAAAGAGGATTTAGATTTAATTCTTGATCTTTAGAAAGTTTCAACGAGACAGAAATATTTGATAATCAAGCTATCCTAAATAGAATGGAATATGTGGATACAAGTAGTGACTTTCTATATTAGAAATGTCACCCAGACATTTAGATGGTTGTATTGCATGTCATAGTGAATAAGAGGGAGAGTTATTAGGTAAATTTTGGGGTCCTTTTCTGTTCTGAGACTCTGATATAATTCCTTTCAGATTAAGAATCAGTGGCCTGATGGGTGGGTTTTTGTTTGTTTTCTTCTTATCTAATGTAGCTGGAAAGCCACATCTTGGAGCAGAAAAACAACTTATTCTGGTGGCCAATGCACATATGCACTGGGACCCTGAATACTCTGATGTGAAGTTGGTACAAACTATGATGTTCCTCTCAGAAGTGAAGAACATTATTGATAAAGCCTCTCGAAGCCTCAAATCCAGTGTATTGGATGAATTTGGAGCAATTCCCCTTGTATTATGTGCAGATCTTAATTCTTTGCCAGACTCTGGTAAGAAATGAATATTATTTTATATAGTACAAATGTGTTTTGACTTTAAATGGTTTTGCAATTGTTCATGATAATTCCAAATTTAATCCAAATGAAAATTTAGTTTGTGTTGGCAGTCAGGAGCAAGTTTTAAAACTTTTCATGTGAGATAGTGACATCATTTTGAAAAAGAAGTAATATAATGGAGACCTAAGGAGGAAGGTCATTAATCATCTTTAATAAACAGTAAAGATGTAGGTGATACAGATTGAGCATCCCTAATCCAAAATCTAAATACTCCAAAACCCAAAACTTCAAACACTGACATGATGCCACAAGTGGAAAATTCCACACCATGAAACTTTCATTTCATGCCTAAATTATATAAAATTCTATGTAGAATTCCTTTTAGGCTAAATATATAAGTAATATATGAGATATAAATAATTTAATGTTTAAATTTGGGTCCTAACCCCAAGATCATTGGGTATATGCAAATATTTTAGAACCTGAGGTCCAGAACACTTCTGGACCCTAAGCATGATAGATAAGGAATATACAGCCTGTTAATTTGAAATAACATGTAAATAAACATTTGTTATCCTAAATCATATAGTCCAGATTCCAGAAAGGTTACTAAGTTCATTTCTTTAGGATTCAGACATGTGATTGTATGAACTTAATCAGAATTTAACTGATCCTGTATTACATGATGTATGCTTATTCGTTTGTGACAGAGTGCCCCTACATATGTAGTTCAGAATGGCTTTGAACTCACTTAGTAGCCCAGGTTGACCTCAAACTCTTAAGTACCTCTTTCATCAGCCTCTGGAGAGCAGGAATTAGAGGTGTGTGCCACCATGCCTCGCTACAATCTTAAAATACTTCTTTTAAGTGAACGATTCAGAAAAATGTACCTCAGATAGGAATTGAGGTTATTTGTTTATGCCAATCATTCAAATCATTTTAAGAAAAAAAGCAAAAATTTTGGTGTTTTTAAGTCATAAAGTCAAAGATACAGAAACCCTGATCTTGAGTGTGCTCTTTTCCATGGATAGCATGGCAAATAAAATGTAGCCCTTGTGATAGCTACTAGATGGTTCTTGTTTGTGTTCCAACTCTTTGTTCATACCCTGCTGCATACAAGAATGCTTTTCTTTGGACTTGAACACATACTCACACACACTTGCCTCTGTGATAGATGAATTTGGTGGGACATTATTGCCATCACAATAGGTAAAAGTCAGTAAAAAGAAAAAAACAAACTGTCTTAAGATTTGTTTTTAGGGGGGAGGGGAGATAGCTCAGTACAGTAGGTGCAAGCACAAGGGCCTGAGTTCAATCCCGGTTCTGCCAAAAAAACAAAAAAAAAGATTTGTTTTTAGAGAAAATGGAAATATTGCTAAGATGTTTAATTCTTCATCCATCTCATCAGTCTAGCAATTGCTAGTACTGAAGAAATTGATTAGTATCTGGCCATTTCTCTACGTGCTTTTCACCCTCTGTATAGCTACAGGGTAAGGAGAGAAAAGTACAATATTTTAATAGCAAATACATGGTGTAGTGTTTATTCATGCTGAGTAAATAAAAATATATTTGCAGAACTTATTTTATACTTAGGAAATTGGGAAAACAGTGTCCAGCTTTGTAGTTAGCTACTGAGATTCTCTTCCATAGTTTGCAGTATTATAAAGTGACATACGGGGGGCTTGCGGATTACCTCAGTTGTGTAAGCTCCTGCTGGGACAAACCCAGTCAGGCGCAGGGCACCACAGTTCGATCCCCTGCTTCCCATTCCTTACCAGAC
This sequence comes from Octodon degus, assembly GCF_000260255.1. Classification (NCBI taxonomy): domain Eukaryota; kingdom Metazoa; phylum Chordata; class Mammalia; order Rodentia; family Octodontidae; genus Octodon; species Octodon degus. The sequence goes on along the minus strand of NW_004524605.1, from coordinate 223,243 downwards.
CCACCCTTAAGGCAGCCTGAGCCAGCCAAAAATAGATAAATAACAAAAAATAGATAAATAACAAATTTAAATAGATAAATATCCAAAGATTAGAATTAAATGTCCTGTAGATTATAATTTAGAGTAAGTAGAAATGTATGTACTAAGATGTTGATTGTGGTATTTATCTTTAATTCTTTTTAAAAAGTAGAATTTTTACTAGTTTATTAGCAAATATACTATAGCTGAATTGTTTTATGCAGCCATAAACAAAGATAATTAAGACACATCTGTTTGTGAGATGCAGTTTTAAATGAATAAAGATGGTTGTAACTTCGTAATAGATTTCGACGAGTTCTGGCAAAGATTTGTTTTTTTAAACATTTTAGAATGTGGGATTTTTTAAATTGATTACTATTGCATGATTCTTTTGAATTTTACTTTATTTGCTGTTTATTATGCTTGATAGTGTTGATAGTGGCTAAAGTACATGTCTCTTCATTTTAGGTGTTGTAGAATATTTGAGCACAGGCGGGGTAGAAACAAATCACAAAGACTTTAAGGAACTGAGATATAATGAAAGTCTTATGAACTTCAGCTGTAATGGAAAGAATGGGATGACCAATGGAAGGATCACCCATGGTTTCAAGTTGAAGAGTGCCTATGAGAGTGGCTTGATGCCTTACACAAATTACACGTTTGACTTCAAGGTGTGTCTTATGATGGATTCCTGTCTTTAAAATGTGGATGTGTGTTCAGGCTGGAATTAGCCCTAAGTTCATTGACAGCTGTGTTCTTTTACTGATCTTCTGTAGAATTTCTTATGATTGATGTCATATACTTATGAATCTATTAGAAATATTTTCTACAGTGAGAAGTCAGATGAAATAATGGAAGTAAAAAATTCCTAAATTAGCTTTTATCTTTTAGGGGCAGTTTCTTACATGCTATCAATTGGATATGTAATACTATAATATCTAATTTGGTTGTCAGGTGAGAGCAAAACTTCATGTGTACTTCATTTTAGCTGAAACTGTACCCCTTTGAGTGCTAAAATGTGATTTATATTATCCTTTTAAAAATGTTTCTAAAATATATTTTGTGCTGCATTACACAGTTAAGGCAGCACATAAATTACAATGTGGAACCTTTTCTCAGTGACTCATGTTTTGATATTGGTGATTACTTGAGGCTGTGTCATTTTATTTTGATCAGATGTCCTTTTTAGGTAACTATTTGTATTTCTGTTCTGCTAAATTCCAGTTTCTATTTCTGTCCTACTAGTCAAATAAATATTCTGCCAATTAGAGTATAAACAAGAGCATAGGTCATGTTCCAGGAGCTCTTGCATAGAAATGGCGACCTGTGTCAAGCCTTAAATGCCCTTTCCTCTCAGTTTCTTAGGCAGACTGATTGATGAGGAAGTGAGCATGATAACCAAACGTTGGGGAGAGTATAGGGTTTTTCAAAACTCTTAATTCTGTTGCTGATATCAAAATTGGAAGAAGACACTGAAATACAGTGTCTTTAGCTAACAGCACATGAAAGAGGGGCTAAGTCATAGGAGAGAGGCAAAGCCCATAGATCACAGAGCGTTAGCGACAGCTGTTGAGCTGCTGGAAGGATGTTAACATAGCCCTCCTTAGTCACCATGCCCAGTCTCAGTCGCTGTCTTCATGCTCTGGAGAGACAGGTTTTATATTGGTCAGATTCCTCTAACAAAGTACTTAAATAATTAACTTACAAAGAGAAAGTTTTATTTTGGCCCGTGATTTTTTTTTTTTTTTTTTTTTTTTTTTTTTTTTTTGTATTTAATCGTTAAGTTCCTAGGTATATCAATCACATGCTTTATTGAGGCTTATCTGTTTCTTATGGTAAAAGCTAAATCTGAGTGAAGTAAATTCACTGGAAGAAATAAAAGAACTACTTAAAATAAAAAATTTCAATTCACACTGTAAAATATTTATCCAATGAGAATGTGAGATACATGATTTTTCAAAAATCACAAATCTGAAGCAGGACTTGGATACTACTTCAGTTATAACCTGGGACTGGAAGCTTATGTCTTTCCTTTGCTTCAAAAAATGTGTAAGAAAGCGTGATAAGATCAACATTCACCATTCTTGGGTCTTCTGCAAATTCAGGATCAATATAAAAAAACACAGGCATGTCTACTTCTTCTTGGGGATTCAGTCTTTGCTCTTCAAAACAGAAGCACTGTATTTTGTTAAAATACTGTCCAGCTTCAAATGGTACAACATTATATGTAGAAATTCCAATGACTGGTTTGTCAGTAGGATTCTTAGCTTTATAAAATGCCAGTGCAGTCTCTCCTGGTACCACGTAGATCTCCGATTGCTGAGGTCTAAAGTTTCACTGGAGACTGGCATGTACGTCTGCATTGAAGATAACCTTAATGATCCGGTCCTTAACAGGCACCATGTTTTCCACCTGGTCTGATCTGTGACCTGCTACTGCTGATCCTCCAAGGCGGGTAGTTTTTCCGATGACCTGGGGCAACTCTGAGTTTGAGCCTGCCTCCTCCTGTGGGATGAGCGGGGGCATCCCTTCCAGGGGCGCGCACCTGAGTCAGTCCACCAGCACCTCACCTCTGCTGAGGGCGGCTGCCTACCTGGCAATAGAGCCGATACAGGGGCACAGTGATGTAGGAAGCCCCCAGCATGCCCACAGCGGCCACGGCCACTTACGTGTTGGCCCGTGATTTTGGAGGCTCCAGTATATGATCTCTTTGGGTCCCTCTGGCAAGGGTAGAACCTAATGGGTAGGAGCATGTGGCAGAGCAGGGTTGTTACCTCATTGACTGAGGGCCAACGCCAGAGAAGGGAAGAGGAAGGCCAGGGTTCTGTAGTCTCCTTCAAGTCCTGCCCCCAGTGATGGAAGTTGCTGTGCTCTACTTCCTGAAGGTCTGCAGTAGAGCCAGCCTGGGGATGAAGCCTTTAATACATGGGTCTTTGGGGACATTCAGCATCTAAACCCTGACAGGCCTCACCCAAACAAACAAGTGTATAACCTGACCTTGGGAAAAGCATTGACAAGGAAGAGAATCATTGGTTGGTGGTATTATGTGAGTGGGAACAAGAAAGTGATTGAACCTGATATTTGAAGATTGAGAAAGAACTAGCCAGATAGGAAGTATTAAGAAACTATCACAGGGGGCTGGTGAGATGGCTCAGTGGTCTAAAGCACCTACTTAGAACAAGCTAAGCAAAGCACAGGGACCACGGTTCAATCCCCAGCACCACATGCCAGCCAGCCCCGCCCCCTGGTGGGCTGAGCTGGCCACACACACACAAAAAATATAAATAAATAAATAAATAAATAAATTTTTTTAAGTATTTAAAAAAGAAAAAAGAAACTATCACAGGTAGGAAAGAAAGCCTGTGTTCAGGTTCTGGGGCTGGAAGGAATTTAGCACCTAAAAGATAGGTGCTCTTCTCAACCAGCCTCCCAGGCTAATATGGCATCAGGGAAGATGACAGAATATTAGCAAAGAGCAGCAGAGAAAGGGTCGTGAAGGGTCTTTTGGTTCTCATTGAAAGTTTGGTAATGGTACAGATAAAGAATACTTCATTTGGGTAAATTTGACATTTGTGAGACCTTTTGGTTTCTATTGTACTGCTTTGTGCACCTAATAACTTTCTTTTGTTTACCAAATATAACTATAAGGGTAGGTCTTCAAAGCACACTGTATTTCAGTGTTATCTTATGTGGGGCCTTGTGTTTTTCTCTTATTCTTGTTTTTCAGGGTATAATTGACTACATCTTCTATTCCAAACCTCAGCTGAACACTTTAGGCATCCTGGGACCTCTGGACCACCATTGGTTAGTTGAGAACAATATCAGCGGCTGCCCACACCCTCTCATCCCCTCCGACCACTTCTCACTTTTTGCACAACTGGAGCTTATACTGCCTTTCCTGCCCCAAGTTAATGGCATTCACCTTTCTGGCAGGAGGTAGTCATGTACCTTTAGAGGAGAACCTCAGTTTTACTTGTAAACTCATAAGAATCTGAACATAGGGGTGAGGTTTGGCTAGAAGGTTTTCTCTATGATGATTCTGCATTTTCAATTTGATGGTTTGAAAAAAGGACATAGTATGAAAGCCAGGTGCTAGCAACAGACACATTCTGAGCCCAGTATGCTTTGTATACTGCTAGACAGGGATTGGTGTGGTCACACCTATCTAATTCATTACAAGTAATTTTCCTGTTTCTTCTATTCAATATAATATTTTCATGCCTTGAAATAGGAAAATGTTGGAACAGCATATTCTCTTTGCACAGAAATCTGTAGCACTACATCTTTGAGGCCAGTAGTAACATCCAGAGACCATTCTTCCAGACTTTCCACCCTTTTTCAGACTTATTTGTAAAATATAGAATTTGAATTTAGTCTCTATGATTGTATATGATTCACAGAAAATCTGATTTATGAAATTTTGTACTTAAAATCAAATTTGAAAGCAGTTGTATGGTAAACTAAGGCTAAATTTTTTACCTGTCTCCTGTGTTCTGAAGGCCAGCTTGTAAAAGAGTAGCAACAGACTTTCTCTGCAATGATTTGCACTGTCAGGGTTTTGTTAGCCCTTTTGTACTACTTTATTTTTAAATTGAGAACATTGCTCTTTCAATCTTAAGTCTGCTTAAACTGCAGGACATTTTCTTGGACCAGAGCAACTTATTCATAAATTCCTCAATTTTTATGGAAACTATCTACTAGGACAGATATGCTGAATAGTAAAAGATTCATAGCATTTATAAACTGAATGTGATGGTTAATGTATGTACATTCTGGTATTTTTAAATCTTTATCTTTTTTAAGTTAAAAAATTACAGCTGCTTAGATACAGCTTCTTAACTCCTTTTTCAGACACTTCCTGACCTATCTCCGCTGTGCCTGCCTAAATTTGTTCTCACCAAGCACTGCCTGTGCATGCAGAGAAAATCTGTGCATCCTCTTTTATATTTTTTAAATATTATTTAACATTTGTGAAAATTTTATGAAAATGCTTTTGTATGGGCTGTGGCTTTTTTCCCATTGTGAAGCATTGAATATCACATTTGGAAAATGTTCCCAGTTTGGGTCTTTGCTCACCTGACCCATGCACTGCTTCTTGGTATCATTACACAGTGCTTTTGTCACCCAGAATACTACTATCATGTGAATTTTTTTAATCCATGTATTCTTTGTTCTCTTATATTTCTTTTAAAATCATTCCTTTTCAAAGAAAAAGTAATTTTCTGTTTATGAAGCAGTATAAATTAGATACATTTTCAAAACAGGTCCCTAAGACATTTCTTCAGATCGTTTTTAAAGTGACCAAGTCATTGTCAAATGTCAACCAAGATAAAAGTTGCATTGTACGTTGTGTTTGCCCATAGTGGCATTAGTAAATTAGAGATTAGAGCCAGCTTTAACTTTGCAAAGTTAACTTGTATATATTTTGTTCTCAGTCATTTGTTCTTCTGAAAAATCAAATGAATTCAGAGGGTGTTTGGTCTGCTTTTGTTTCAACTGCAGGCAGGGGAGCAAAAGGACACCATGTGAGCATTAAGAAAAAAATTGTTGATTGTTATTAACAATTTTTATACAGAGAATGAGTCATTTTGGATGACTTAAAATTTTAT
>NW_004524605.1:208040-217310 GCF_000260255.1 Octodon degus | reverse complement strand
TCTCTCCTTGTTCTTCTTAGAAATTCTCCCAAAAAGTTTTCATCTTGAATCCTTGTCTTGGACCTGGTTTTTCCTTTAAGGGTTTTTGTGTTTTGTTTTGCTTTTTCAATAAAGAATTTGTTGTATTGGTTTTTTTCTTTCTTTCCCCCCCCCCCTCCTTTTGGCACTTTTTAAATTGTGCCAACACCAAACACAGTTTATAATCAGAATATTGGAAAGCTGGTATTACTGATATAGAGCCAGTTCATGACTTTTCATGGTATTTTTGTGGGGTTTTTTTGTAAAGTGAGAATAAAAGTGTGTTTACTCATTTTTCCTAAACACTGTGTTGTAATGTGCATCATGACAATTTCCAGTGAGGGTGAGCTGGAGCTGGTGGGATTGATGGAGGAAGCTGCTCTTCAGGAGACCTGATGGTGGAGTCAGGTCCAGAGAGAGAGAGCTTGTGTGAGTGGGGAGAGGAGGAGCACTTACTTGTTCTGTGTTTGTTAATGAAAGGTATGTTCTCTTCATAGATGCTGGAACTAGAATGCACTTGTTAATTGCTAAAGGTTTGAGCTTTACACAAAATGTTTTCATTTGTATGTGTTGTTGTCTATACTATGTCTGAAGTATGGGGTCGCATACGGAGGTGTAACGGTCTGTTGTGTCTTGGAAATACTCGCTTCACCTCTTCTGGGCACGCTGTGTTGCTGAGTCAGCTTGGATGGCTTTCCCACCATAGAGTGTGCATTGAACCAAGAGTGCAGATTTACAACCTCTTACCTTTAAAAGGAAATACTTTGAATCTATAGAGGATAAACATTCACACCAAAACAGACTATGATACTTACATTAAGCAAGGGTTTATGTTTTAGATATTTTCTGTGTCCTGAATAATTTCTAATAATCCATACTTCGTAAAATGCAATAAAAACTGTTTTCATAGTATAGATTATTTTACAAAAATTCTGTAACAGATGTATTTAATGTTTTGCCATAATGTAATTTCAGTGTTTTTGCTGGAAATGTCTTACAGAAAATTTGGGGTGTTTTCTGTTTTAAAGATGAGAAATTTGGAGGCACTCAATTCCTTGTTGTAAATCTCTTGAATACATTTTACCATATTAATGGTAATTATTTATGCTTTGAGAATTTAAATAATGTTCATCAAAGTTAATTTATGGCATAATTTAAAGTTGTAGAAGTAAATTCTTGATTACAACTTTCATAGTCCCAGAAGATAGGCAAAGAACATCTCTAGCTTCATTTGTATTTCTGACTAGGGGGCAACCAGGAAAACTTGTTTTGGATTAGCACTTTGAACCCTGAGATATCATTAAATTGTTGACATGTACTTGTAAATGTTGAAATTAAAAGTTTCAAAGCCTAAAATGAAGGTTTTTCATAATGACTTTCAGATTTTAGAGTCCCACCTTTTTTGCTATTCAATTTATGGGATCAGTTTCCATTGTGACTTTTAATGTTTGGGGTCATGTCATACAAAAGCCAACCTGGGCAAAACAGTTGTAGCCTTTTGGTCTTTTAATGAACCAGAATAGGTGTGATAGTGCACACCTGTAATCCCAGCACTCTAGAGGCTGAGGCAGGAGGATCACTTGGACAATTTAATCCTTAGCAACCCAAAATAATTTCTTTTTAAAAGGGCTGGGTTGTTGCTCACTGCAAAGACCTTGGGTTTAAGCCCTGGTCCTGCCAAAATCAGAGTATCCAGCATAGCTATTGCAGATACTTGGAAGAACACATTAAGCAAGGCTCTGTCCCCACTCACAGACAGTATTGAAGATGTTTACTTTGCTCTTCCTTTTGGTTATGTAAATTTTAAAAACTGTATGTTGATGTAGTGTCTAAAATAGAGTATCTAGTCTTTATTCACAGTACATTATATTGTGTAATGCACTGGACTAACTCTTGTTTACCATTCGTGTAATAAGGAAACCCAGCACATTATCTGCACTTAGCTCAAAGAATGTCACATTTGCCTAGGCAGCTCTTTGATAAGGGTAATGGAAAACCAGATTTACACCGTATGGACTGGTGGTTAACAAGGGCTTTTACTCTTCTTTTCCGTGGAACCTTCTTGGTCAAATTGTAACTTGCTAGTATTATATTTATATACAGGGTCTCTTTTCTTTACCAATGTATTTTCCTACACATAGCCAACCAATAAATTCAATATCTGTTTCAAATATTTAAAGTGTAATTTGTATAGTGGTAGTACTGAGGTTTGAGAAAAATAAAAGACCACATTTTTAAAATTTTGAGTCATCTCAACAGGGTTATAATTCACCCTTTCAAAGGGAAGAGTGAAAGGGGACAGGCCATGATATGGGGAAAGGGTGTAAAAACATGTATTTCCTTATTGGCTGTGTTATTTTGTATAACACTCATAACTTTGCCAAAGTTCAGTTTTCTATTTAAGCACCTGATGGTCCTTTTGCATTTAGGATTACTGTTGTTGTTATCATATACCTCATAATATAAGAGATGGGCTCCTGTGTCTTCCATCTTTTGGAAGGAGGTGGACATATTTTAAATAAATGCTTTTAATACAGTAGCAAACATTGTGTTGGGGTTATACTAATTTATTAAATGTTTCACATGTTACATGTATGTTTTGTTGTGTATATAAGTTTAAGAATGTGTGACTTCCCAAGTCCTTGTGTGTGGGCTTATATTATAGTTAAGGGGAGAGGGGGACTAACTTGATTTTTAGAAACTATTTCTGTGACTAATCTATGTAACGTTTGTGTAAATGCTGGAAAGCTCATTCAAAAAGAAAATTGAGAGAATGATTGCTAAGATGTCCAATTGTTAAAAGTAGGTATGTGCCACACAATCCTTAGTATCTAATTTTGCCTGTATATAACAGGAGTCTTGGTCCTCCATTTAATTGTCAAAAAAAGTATAAAAAGTTAATGAAATATGTTTATTATGTTACTTTTTTTGTATTTTAGGGAAGGGTCTACAGAGTGTTCCGGGTCTCACTACTAGATCAGACTCACAGTGATCTGCCTGTTTACAGCCTCCCAGGAGCTGGGATTAAAGGCGTGCCACCATGCTGAGTCTCAATTGCCATCTTAGTGCACCCCAGGGGCGGGGCTGGCAGGGTAGGCCCAGGGATTGAACCCTTGGCCCTTGTGCCTGCTTGCAGGCTCTTTCATTCACTGAGCTATTTGTCTGGCCCCTATTATGTTACTTTGTAAATCCTGATTATTGTTCTTTAGAGACCTAAATACTCAACTAAAGAAACACGAACTAAAATATACTAAACATAATGTTTTTAGGTTCTGGGTAACAATGTCATGTATACTAGGGATTCTTTTTTAACTGTTTAGATGTTCAGATGTTAACTGATTTTAAAATAAGCTTTCAAAATATTGCAAAGACAGTATAACAGTTTATATTTTAGAAGAATCTTGTGTAAAGTGTAGCTTTTACTAGCATTTTAGGAAGATGTGTGAAATTGCCCCCAAATAATATTCTGAGTTCTTCAGATGAGTTTAACCAACTGGTATACAGATAGAAATTGTGAAAATTGCTGTATTACAGGGTAGTTTGCACACAGTTTCTGTAATTTCTTTAGGACGTGAAGAATTTCTAATCAAAAGGATGAGATGACAATTTTCTGATTTTTTTTTTTTTTTTTTTAAACTGCAAACTTCAGATCATTCTAATATACCCAAAAGCCACTAAATTACTTTGGCTCTTTCATGAGCAGCTTTACTTACTCTTAATTGGCATCATCTGATGTGACCTTCAAGGGCTCTTTTTTACCTGCTGGTTTTTCTAGTTCCTAGCAAAGTGAATCTAAGCTGCCAGGCTAACCTGATGGAAGGACCTCATAAGTAATTCATTTCGGTAAGTAAAGGTGCTTATTAAACCATTTTTCTTGACACATACCAATCAATACTTACTTAAAATTGAGACATTGGGGCCAGGATTTAGCTTTGTGGTACAATACCTGCCTGACCTGTGTGAGTTCCTAAGTTCAATTTCCAGTACAGAGGTGGAGTGTGGTGGGGGGTGTAGAATTGAGACATTTATATGTAAATGTTACATGTAGTTTGGAAGTAGAGATTTATAGGCACAATCTCTGCCTTGTTGGTCACTGCAGTCCAGTGCAGTAAGTGTTCAGGATATACCCAGTGTATAGGGAACAGCTCTTTGTGTGATAGTCAGACATACTCTTCGAGCTGTTTTTGAAGGATTAAGAACTTGTCTCCAGGATGAGTAATAGAGCTGTGAATGGGACAGATTGAAAACACATTCCAAGGGCCGGGGAGATGGCCCAGTGGAATAAGCGCTTCCCTGGCCACTGCAAGGGCCTGAGTTCAATCCCCAGTTCGGCAAAAACAAAAAACAAAAAACCCACATTCCAGAGGTGTGGAGTTTTATGACATGATGGGTAGAGGCTGAACCACACTGCTAAACTGGGGCTTCATCCTGTAAGTGATGTGAAGAGCCATACACACTTTTACATGGAAGAGACATTACCAGATTCTTGTTCTAAAAAGATCACTCTTAGCACTGTGGTGGGTAGATGAAGAGAATGAGACACAATTGGTGTCAGACTAGTTAGCTGGCTTTTGGTGTGGTTTGATAAATGATAAGCTGAGAAGAACATGCATGGTGGTAAGAATAGACAGGAGGGGGAGTTTGAAATGTTTAGGCAGTAGAATTAGGTAGAACCTCAGTTTGTATCTTTTTTTTGGGGGGGGGGCAGAACCGGGGATCAAACTCAGGCCTTTGCACTTGCCAGGGAAGCACTTACTCCACTGAGCCATCTTCCCGGCCCTAGTCAGTTCGTATCTTGAGTATAAGAAGAGAGCTGAGTTTTGTCTAGTCACTCATCGCTCTTATAAGGGCAAACCCTGACTCGGTATTTCCTGTTTCTAGGGCCAGTAGAAAACCTTTTAGAGACGGATGCCCAGACTGCTATCCAAAAACCAACTTAACACGAAAGTGCTAAGAAAACAAAAGGTAAATTGTCTGACAAATCCAGCAAAACATAGTATAGCTTAACAAGTGAGTTAAGCAATCCTATCAAAAGATACCATTCTGGATAAAAATACATTGTCCATGAGACCTGTTTTAGGTACAAAGACACAACTAGGTTGACAGTAAAAGGATGAGGAAAGGTGTCATGGAAAGTAAAGTTCGAAGCTGGGTGTGGTGATGCACACCTGTAATCCCAGCATTTTAGGAGGCAGGAGAATCACTGTACATGGTGAGCCTCAGCTGCATAGGTTGTTCAGGGCCAGCCTGGACTGCATAGCAAGACCTTGTATCAGAAAACAAACAGGGCCGGAGAGATAGCTCAGTGACATAAGCACCTACCTGGCCAAGTGCAAGGTCCAAGTTCCATCTCTGGTACCGCAAAAAAAGTTAAGTTGGAGTGGCTATTCTAATAGCAAGAAAATAAACTAAAAATAGACCAAGAAAGGAATACTACTAAATATACAGAAGGATATTTTATAATTTTACTACCAAACAACAAAGCACCAAGGGCCAAATAGCTCAGCGAATTAAAGCGCTTGCTTAGACAGATGCAGTGGATGGGGTTCAATCCATGTTGGCCCCACCCCTGGGTTGTACTGAGATGGGACATGGTGGCACATGCCTGTAATCCCAGCTCTTTGGGAGGCTGAACACAGATCACTACAAGTCCAATCTACTCTGATGTACGCAGTGAGACTGTAGATCCTTACTAAAATACAAAATGTATATATATATATATACCAAACCACATGAAGCAAACACTACAGAATGGAAGGGAGAAATAGGCAATTCAATGAAAATTGAACAAATACCTTACTGTTAATGGGTAAAACAGGCAGAATAGGAGATTTGAACAGTAAAATCCAGTGACAGTGTTTTCCAGTTTAGATAATGTGCTACTCTAAGTCAAGTCTCAGTAAATTTGAACTGAATTTAAATTACTCTTCAATCAATGAGATAATCTTTTAAAAATTTAGAGATAGATGGAAGTTAACTTTTCTAAATAACCAGCAAATTAAGGAAATAGAGAATTCTTTGAAATAAATGAGAAAATAAAATACCAAAACGGGATGTAGGAAATAATATTAAAGGGAAAATTTGGGGCCAGGGAGATGGCTCAGTGGAATAAGCGCTTCCCTGGCAAGCGTAAGGGACTGAGTTCAATTCCTTGTTCCTCAAAAAAAAGGAAAATTCTAAGGACTACTGAAAAAAAATCTCACCTAGCATTTCATTGTATTCTAGGAAACAAACCTAAAGCAAAGGATAGAAAGGAAACAAGAGTGAGAACAAAAAGTCCTGGAACAGGATAGAAAATTAGAACCAAAAGCTCAGCAACATTAATGGGTCTTCAGTAGACTGAAAGACCAGGAGGGCAAGAGGGACATCGCTGCCAAAATTACAGAACAAAGATTACTCTGGACAACTGAATGCCATTGAATTAGATAGTGTAGGTTGTGTAATGGGTAAATTCTGGAAAGAGACAAACTACCAAAATTGATTCAGTAAGAAAATAGGAGTAGATACATATATTGCAAGTAAAAAGATTGAAGTAGTAAAGGAAAAAAAAAGCCTAGAGGGTTGGTGAGATAGCTCAGCTTAAGCAGGCACAGGGGATGTGGTTTGATCCCTAGCACCACATGCCACGCCAGTTCCACACTCCGGGCAAGCTGAGCTGGCCAAAAAAGAAAAAGCCTAAGCTCAGATAATTTCACCAATCAATTCTACCAAATACAGAGCCCTCCAAAAACACTTCAGGAAAATAACTTGAATACTTTAACACTAAATTTACTGAGACATCATTAGACTAATACAAGTTACTTTTGGCCTCTACAATAACAAGAGGTGCCCAGAGTGCTGGCCATCGGCTTCTAGCCATTCGTCAGCGTGGTAAGAGGATGCTTGGGTAACCTTGGTCATCGAGATTGCTGCACATGCATTTTCAACTTCTTCTCCAAGAGCCAGCGGTGTAGTGGGTTTTCTGCGATGCATGACATTCTCTAGTGTCCCCATCTGTTGCAGACACATCATACTATTTTTCTGAAGTGCATATATTTGGGGGAGGCTCCTTAAAAATTGGCGTCTGTTTCTTTTCTATGCTATTTAAAAGTAAATACTAACTTTTCAGAGGTTTCCAAAAATGGAAATGTAAACTTCCACTGTGAGTCCCTGATACTAAAACCTGACAAAGATATTTCAAAGACTGCTTCAAAAAGTGTGAAATGCTTCTATTTGGTTTATAAGCTGTGATCAAAATATACAGTGAAATTTTTTTCCCCCAGTTATTGCAGTAAAAGACACAATGCCGTTCCCTTCAAAATTCTCCCCTTTTCTTGGAACATAGTTCTGTGGTCCTTGTTTCTTTTTGAAGTTCTGGTAGTCTCCTAAATATCTTAAAGGGATGTGCTGGCCTGTGGTCTGTTGCTGTCGGCAGTGGCTGAGAATGGGTCCACTGCAGCCAGGCAAGGGGCTGAAAGATTTTGTCTCCTGCTAGAAGCTCAATAAGGTGGGGCAGTGACAGGGATTCCAGGTAGCCAAGGTTGAAAGGCTTGATCCCTGAGATCAAGACTGCCCTCAGGTGGTAGGTGGCGTTGTAGCAGGACTGGCTTTAACTGGAACAACTGTGAGGCATCTCAGTCTTGTACCACAGGGCACATGGATACTGGGACGGTGAGATCTCAGGAAGGTGAAATAAACATCTCCACTATTGACATTGTGGGTTTTGGGGAAGGGAGCCTTGTCCTTGCCAGATTGCTTTCCCATGCTGTTGGGCCTACTGATTTGAATAATAGAGGGTCTGGAAGCTCTGCTGGCTCTATTAGAGTAAGGAAACTGAGGCTTCTAGGTGGCTTGTGTTTGAACTAGGGTGCTTGTCCCTTGCCTCTATCATGTCCTGGCACATACCTGTTAGTAAAGTCGTGTCCCTATTGTACAGTAAGTCCCTGACTTAACATTCAAGTTGGAGACTTTCACAGGTATACTTATGTAAGACTGTCAATTTATGAATGAATTCAACATACCCACAGATGAGAGGAATTAGCCTCTAACCCTAAACCTGCTGGAGAGAAGATAAGAAAAAGAGAACCGCCCAGAATGCATTGTTGGATATTAGGGAACAATTTTTATTTTTACTTGTGAGAGGGGGTGGAGGCAGGTCTGACTATGTGGTTCAGGCTAGCCTTCAGTTCACTAGGTAGCCCAGGCTGGCCTCAAACTCATGGCATTCCTCCTGCCTCAGCCTCCCAAATGCTGGGATCACAGGTATGTGCCACCATACCTGGCAAGGGGGGATGTCAGTATATTAACAGTAATAACTTCAACCCTCAGGGAGCTGGCAGCTAAGAAAGTACCAGTGAGGAAGCAGGGTAAGGAGCTGAAGGAAAAGGTTAGAATAGGGTGAGTTAAAGCTATACTATCAGTCATTACTTTTTTGGAGTCACTGAAGAGCAGTTTGAGATCCTCCAAAGATTGACAGGAATAGACTATGAGACTGTCTCCTGCTGGTGAGGGCTCTTCAACTCTGTGGGAACTCGGCGTCCTCTGCCTAGGGCTTCAAGCAAGTGTGGGATACCAGGAGGTGTGCCCAGTCACATTAGTGGCAGAGGACGTAGACAGTATGACAGAATGGCCCTTCCCAGATGGGGTTAAGGAATAAAGGTAGTAGGCAGACCTTTAACTAGGACCAGGTCCCCAGGAGTACGTAAGGGGTTCTGTCTCTATGTTGGGCTTCTTGATGTATGGCCCTGTTTGTTTTGAGGCAGGGTCCCATTATGTAGTTCAAACTGGCTTTCAGCTCAAGGCTGGCCTTAACTCAGCAATTATGCTTCAGCCTTGAGTGCTGGTATAACAGATGTGTGCCACCACACATGACTCTTGGAGGACTTCTTGAATTTGTGCTACAGAGATGACGTACTGTACCTGGGTGGCCACTCAGTCCAGCAAGAAGCCATTGGTGAGGGCCTCATAAGGGCTCAGTCCCAAGTTTTGAGAGAGATTTCTCATTTTCAGGTGGGCTATGGATAGAATGGTAACCCAGGAAAGCTTTGTCTCCTGAATTAGCTTTTGGAGGTGGTTTTTGGTTTTTGGTTTTTTTTTTTTTTCAAAGTTTTATTGATAAACAGCAATGAGACAGTTTTAAATCAAATCGGAAGTACAGTTTCAACAAATAACACAGTGCATATATTCTTCTTAGTGGTTAATTGCTGTACAAGATGCGGACTTGTGATCCTATTTACAAACACCATTAGAACAAATCATTCTATTCATTAAGAG